>NW_010368056.1:184007-229007 GCF_000414095.1 Morus notabilis | reverse complement strand
TAGGTATATAAATACACATATTATATATATGAACGAGTTTTTAATTTACGTTTTCATCGGTAATCACCACTAAATATAGAAATCTAATAACGTGTTGTCATAAATTTTTTTTATCAATTATATAATTTATTATAACCGTCAGATTAATATCTTAAGACTAAAAAATAATACCTATTAATGAGTAAATATTATAGTAACTATTAAAACCACACCTATATATATATATATATTATGTCGAATAGATAAAAATAACAATATCAAATACACAGTAAGAATACTGTATTAGTCTATCTATTCTCAGTTATGCCCCTTTCTAATAGAGTTTTTGATTCGAACCAGAAGCCGACCATTAACTCTAGATATGTGACCCGGACCGCCTGGACTTGGTCCTGAATTCTTAACCGCCACAAGTGTGAACCGGTCCAACGAACCGGCCTCTGTACCTTTCGAAGAACTGGCCAACTTCATGCTGTTGGAAGCCCTAGCTTCGGTACTAGAAGAGAAAGAACTGATCAGTAGAAGAAAAAGAAGAAGACAAACAGAACCAAAACGCGGAGTTCTCGCTCCTCCAGCCATTATCTTCTTCTTCTTCTTTTGTTGAAAGTCTGACGAAATCGATTTTGATACTCGTAAGATTTAAGCTACGTACAGTGCAACTAGTACTAGTAAAATGTTGTTTGCATGGGAAGTATTTAAGCACTTCTTTTGGTTATGTGCTTCACAATTTAAGAATACTACAACTAGTAATGCCTTTTTATAGGACTTTAGTGAAGGAATTTTTCAATCTCTTTTTTTTTTTTTTTTTACCTAATTTTTTGTTGGTAGTCATAAGTCACGTGCTGTGCTGTTTTCATAAAGAGAACGAATATAGAAGTGCATTGAACGGAGAAAAAGGCACAATGAATTGAAAATTGATATGTTTATGTGGGTTATACTTGTACGTCAAAAGAGAAAATATTACATTACGATTGATATATTTTGAATGGATGAATTGTAGTACTATCAGTATCAGTTATACATCTTGGTCACTTCTAATTAAGCAAAGGTCCACAATTCTTTTATCTGCTGCTAGAAGCTATCCTCTAAAGACCATCCAATTTTTTAACTCAATCTGAAAGTTTTGGTAGATTATGAAAGGAAAAAAACAAAAAGAAAAAACAAATAACATTTTTGAACATTTTCTTATATGTCATTTATCAGCAATTTTGTTTTTTCTTTTTATTGAGGCCCTGTTTATTTCACCGATTCGAGTTTCGCTATAATAAAAAATTTTCAGAAACAGTCATATCTAACTTTTTTATTACAGTAAAAAGCTCTCACATGAAGTTATATCTCAACTTGAATTAAAAACTCGAATTAGCAAACTAAACGGGCCCTTAAAGATTTTTATAGTAGGTCTTGAAAAACTGAATTACTAATAGTTCTCTGATTTTAATCATCAGATTTTCATCAGAAATATCACTGTTAAAGCTCGATCCACAATGTTTTTGTTTCATGTTGAGACTCCAAAAGATAACCTTTTCCTACTCCTCACGACAAGCGATACTTCAAATACTTAAATTAATGTATTTTATTGACAAAAAACAGTCACTCTATCTGCATTAAGCCAGTAACATGAATCACCTTATCTTATCTTTCAGTGCACTTATTTTTCAAATACATTATTTAGATTATATTGATGATACTAATTTCAACGCTTAGATAGCATATTTCCAAGGTTAAACTTTTAATATGTCACGTAATGAAAGTCTGCCGCTAGGTACAAGTTACTTATGTTAGGAAATTTTGTTTCCTAATATAATTGTGGGCCACATTTAATTATTAATCATATCACGTTATTTAATTAATTGGACAAAATTAAGTGGTCAATTTAGGAAAGTCTAATTAAATTCTTAACTGGGTATGGACTACTATGGATACTCAATATTGATCCAATTAGGTTTAATGTGTGCCTAATGAGACAACATATAAAGAAACTTTAAGTTATGGTCCCCGATATGTCAAATCATTCAGCCGTTTTCATTCTTCGACATCTAGAGAGAGAATATCCCATTCAAGACTCTGGTGGAAGGCGATAACCCCAAGAACGTATTCAAGTGGTGATTTCTATTGGAGATTAAAACTGTACTAATAGAGATATGTATTTGTTCTCGCTTATTTTCTCAGTAATTTGGTATGATGATTCATGGATTTGTGGGTATGGTGTACAGACCATATTTATGGATTAAAGTTAACAAGTTACCCTGACATTTGACTCCAAAACGATCTGCAGCGATGGTATTGCAATGATAGTTTATCACAACTCTTTCATCTAGCATTCAGAGATCGATTCCCAATCATAGTCTGCAATGAGGCTGAAAGCATGTCTCTTATTGGCCTGCTGAATATGAATTGGGTTTATGTGATTTTGAGCTCTTTAGATGCTAATTAACGAAAATACGAGTTAAGTTTCTTTATGTTCTCAAACTGTCAAATGACCGGTGGGCTGAGAATATGAGGACACTACTGATCTTTTTATTTTATTTTATTTACAAGAATAAAAACCTTTGACTCCGAAATTTCTTTGTTTTTTGTTTTTTTTTTGTTTTTTTTGTTTTCCTAAGAGGCCAGTGAAGTCATTATCCGAATTCTTATCTGATTTTGGAAAATTAGGTCATGTTGATAAGTTATAAGAGAATATTACAAAGTGGGTAGTCAGGATCTAGTCGTGATTCATCTTCATATTGAACGTCTCTTTCACTTCCTAATCGATTTAAGTCCTACTCAACTTAGTTTCAAATACTTGGAAGTACAAAAAAGATTTGATTTCGGTTCCATGCAAGAATCAAGGGAAAATTACCATATTTTCACTGTAACAAATGAACATTAATGGAATGTTACCTGATTTAATGTTTTGAAAGTTAGGTTCTAATGGCCCCAATATTCGGATGCACAACATGTTACTTTAACAGATATAGTAAAGTTTTATGGTTCTATTTCCTATAATATCTAAATGCTAGTCAACTCAGTTTCAAATGCTTGGGAGCAAATAAGATTTGGGTTTGGAATTTCGGTTCCATGCATGATTAAATCAAGGAATCTTAGATTACCATATTTTTACCACAACAACTGATTGGAATGTTACCTCATAGATTTGAAAGTTAGGTTAAACTTTAACAAATTATGGAAAATTTTGTGGCTCTTATTACTATTATATGATATTGACGATTAACATTGTCGTATAATAAATGGTTGAATATTCATATCACTTTAGTAAATGTCATATTCCCCAGTTCATTATCCGTCACTCATTGAGTCATTATTTTGGTAAAGGGACAGTCAAATATTACGTACTAATGAGTGGCCCGTATGTTATGGCCGGGTAGCAAAATCCTACATGTTTAAATTGATGCAAGAGTTTTTACTTTTTAGTTATAATAATTGTTGTTTGTCTTAGCTTATCAACTTAATTCTAATTTTGTTGTTTATTTATCGTTATTTGACTAGTGTGTCGTTTGTCTTAATTTTTATTTTATTACGTGTTGTAAGCTATAAATAACCAAATTGTATAATGAGAAGATTTTATTGTTGAGATGTTGAATATCGAAGTTGTGTTTTCTCTTTAATTTGGAATTTCCCTTTTGCCATGGATTTGGATCCATTTTCCGAATTATTGTTAATCATAAATCTTCGCCATAAGCAAGGTGGCGATCTACTAAACATTCCAAGATTTTGAGATGTATATACATCTCATTTTTTCAGGCATTGGTCGATGCAAGCGGGAAAAACAACTGGAACTTTGAAAAAAATTTCACAACGGCTATACGTGTTAAAAACTGAAAGCGTTTTAATTGATCATCTCGTTTTTAAATCTGACTCAGATTTTTCAAAAGTTAATTTGAATCTATCGTAGACTTAATGATAAATAGAGTATGAAGTTAAATGAATCATGTAATGAAAGAACAAATTTCACTCTATATGGAAAGAGGAAATTAGTATAAATTGATCTGTACTGTAAAATAAAATTGAGTATAAGTCCTTGGCTCTCTTATGTTATCCTTTCGGTTTTTTTTTTTTTTTTTTTTCCCTACGATTAATTTACGCATGTTTATTTATGTGCTGAGACATTGACAGGACATACACTATTACTTCTATAAAATTGGGAAATGGAATAACTTAAATTATGCACTAAAATATGTGTCAGCTGAAAAATGTTAGACCTAGCTATATAACAGGAAGAAAATTGTTATTTAACTGCTTGAAAGGTAGAAAATTAGCTACCTAATTTTTATCCTTTCACTGAAGCAACGTTCATTAAGCTTCTTCTTTTTTTTTTTTTTTCTTTTTTTTTTCTTTTTCTTTTTTGTTGCTTTTTTTTTAAAGTTGACTTGGAGATTGGGAGAAGAGAAGTAAACGAGAGAAAGAAAATGTAGAAAACAAAATATGACACCTGACTTCATGGCGATTAAGTTTAAGAACAAATGTAATAACATCTGAATTTTTGTACTAAAATTATAAAACCGACCATGTAGCAAGTACTGATTTGTTCATCTTTGAATTCGTAAGATACATATTTTCTTTATCACGCCATGTCATCAATAAATGAGTGGGACACATTGATAAAGTTAGAAGGTCGGAAAACCACCTCTATTATTACAGGACTAACATAAAAGCAAAACAACATAAATCAACACCAACAAGGCGGAAGTATCAACACCTTTATTACAAAACAATAAAAATAACGAAAAAAACAAGTAGCCATAGCCAACGAAGAGGACTCAACGGCAACAAGCCAGCCATCACTCCACGGAGTAGACAATCAAAACTGAGAAGAGTCACCACGAAAGGAGCATAACTGCCTACCATAAAACTAAATACGAAGATCCCCAAAAGAAGTGTTGTGCCATCAGGATCGAGACCCCCATGCCATAACATCCCTCATCTTGCATCGTCGGAAGCCCCAAAGCTTCCAGCTCTAGCAGTGAGCACCCCACACATCATGTCTCCTAGATACGTCCACTACGACCGCTACCATACCGCATCCATCAACCGCAAGAACCACCCACGAGACCCAGGCTACCATTGTGAGGCCGGGAGTTCGACGAACAGCTAGAGGTGGTATCAAGACTCCAGTCCTAAGAAGAAAACTAAAGACATAAACCCTAGCCGCCTCTATGAACGAAAAAAAGAGGAAGAGAAACCCTAGCCTTCACAGCATATATTCTCTATCTCTGACTCATTTAAAATAATGGTTATATAAATTGTCGGGAAAAAGTAAAGAATAAAAAAGAATAAAGAAATAAAGACAAAACTGATAAAGAAGCAAAAGACAGGGAAAAAAGGACAAATAAAAACACAATTAAAATTGAAATTTATGAGAATTACAGACAAAAAATGTTTATGTTGAGACATATTTGAGAATAAATTAATATAACAGGATGATTAGAAAAATAATATTTTAAATAACAATAAAAAAATATTTAATGAGATATATTTAAATATATATATATATATAAAAGTTTAAAAGATGCAATACAAAAAAGAGATAAGGGAGGAAAAAGAAAAATCAAAAGAAAAAAGAAAAAAGAAAAGAAAAAAAAGCCATTCCTCAGCAAATAAAAAAATAAAAAAATAAAAAAGCATGTTTATGACATTTGCAAGTCCGCGTATGCCGCTATGCGTGATACTGAGCTATTAACTAGCACGTCAGTCCTGATCATGTGGGACATCCCACAATTTTCCGTGCCCGAACCAAATGATGAACTGACCTGTAACACTCATTTTTTTAATTTATAAAATTTCTAGAAATAAACGTTAGGAATTAATTTAAATAATGTTATGGTATTATAATTAATTAATTTTAACATCACATTGAGTTATATTTTACAGGTGAATGCGATGAGTACTCGATGTGTTAAGAACAAGTTCATGCTATTTTATAGAAATTATATATGTGTTCATTTTTTTTATTTATGGTTTGATAAATGTATATATGTTCATTATATGATGTACTTCATGTTATAATACATGGAATTAAGTGTCTTAGGAAAATTCTAAGTTTTTCCTTGATTTTTCTTTTTAGACAAAAGAACCATTTCCATTACGTTAATTTCCAGCTCTTTTGGACCTTTAAAATTCTGAAAATAATTCCATTAGTTTATAAAAACTTGTAGAGCTTTTCATAAGCTTTCCAACGCCTTCTCATTTGCGCAAATCGGACATCGGAGTAAGAAGATGTGGCCAGTATACCATCCGGATATCCAGCAGTCTCTGACCAGGTTACTGCACGCGAACAAGAACGGAAATTCTAGAAGTTGACCTAACTCTTTTATTTGCCTTCCACATGATTTTACACCTAATGACAGCCATTCCCCAAGCTGTTAAGGGGTGATTTAATCACAGAATTAATCCCTAATTAATATTAAATTAATCCCTTTTAATTTTATATGATTTATGAGCCAATAAACATTTTCAAGCTCTTACTCTCTCTTCCCCTCTTTCTTCTTCTTTCTTTCCCATCCAAGAACCCCACAATAGAGAGCCTCCAAGACCAGCCATCAAACCTCCATTATTTTAACCCCTTTTTGTAAACCTTTGGTTCTTCTAAGCCACAATCAAGAAGATTTCAAGGTATGTTCCATCTCTAATTTAGTATTCATGGTTGTCAGGTGATTTCTTTTGGTGTTGGGTGTTGGTTTTAGGAGATAATGAATAATTTTCTTTGATTGAAGATTGAGGGATGATATATGTGATTTAGGTGAGGTTTTAATGTTCATGGCCGAATGTTTTATTTTGGGATAATCATGTATGACACGGTTATTGTTTTGGGTGTTTTGGTGTCTTCATAATTTGATAAATTCTAGAGAGGCATGTTAGGAATCATATTATTTTCTTATATTGTTGTTTCTTTTTTATGCTATAAATTGTGATTTCATAGAAACATGAGTTAGCATATTGTTTTTGGATTCGAGTTGCAAGATATGTGAATTTTCATGGTCATATTGATGTTTCTAGTTCGCTTTGCCATGAGAATTTTTATAGAATGTGTAATTTCAATGTTTTAGGAATATGTCTTAGGGCTGGTTAAAGTATACATATGGTTGGAATTGATTTTATCTTTAATGAATTAATTTTGATATTTTCGGAGTTTACTGTGCAGGAATTTTTCAGCTAATATAATCTATGTTTAAAATAGTATTTGAAGGACCAAACGAACTCCGTTTTTAACAAATAAGATGTCGTTTGAAAGATCGTGATGTTTATTTTCATTTGGCACCAGTTTCAGATCATTTTGAGTTTTCTATGATTTTTTATTAATTTTTAAAGAGATAAAGGTCAGGCTGTCACTTTTTGTAAGATTTGGAAAATTGGTGTAATTATTGGGATTTTTTATGTCTTGATGTTAATGAATGGTGAGAATGGTATATTAGATGTTATTTTAATGTGATCAATGTATTTGATGAGTTACTAAGGATTTTTAGTAATCTTATTTATGATTTATGGCGTGAACGATTCTAGTGGCGAGCACCCGAGGACCTCATTCGTCGCGTCACTGTTGTGAAATTTTAAAAGGTTAAGTAAGGCGTTCATGTAAGTACACTCTCACCTGCAATATGAATTGAAAAATTGAGAAGTATATGATTTTGATGTTTATGATGATGTTATGACACCTTTAATATTTCATATGATGACGTTTGAAGAAAATTGTATATATGTTTTTTATGTTTTTAAATGGTGTTGTACACTCTTGATGGTGACCGGTGAGCGGTTTTATTGTCACGGTTGGTATGAAATTTGCTACCCCATGCTTTCCGTGGCTAGCACGCTATGATGGTACAACGTCGGGCCCAATATATGATGGATTTTAAAGTTTAAACATGTTCAAAAATAATTATTCTCACGATGATGTTTATTGTTGATGAATAAAAATGCTCATTTAAATTTGTGACAATTAAGTGTCTTACTAAGCCCTTGCTTATATAAGTTATTTCATGTTGCAGACAATCTAAAGGGTAAGGTGTAGCCATGGAGAATTTTGGAGTAAATGCGAGCTGTGCGTGATAGGAAAACGGGAGAAATGATCATTGAATGAAAGTGCTTAATGTTAAACAATGTTTTTAAATTTTTATTTTTATTGTTTTGGAACTTTGGTTTATTAAGATATTTTTTTTTTAGTTTATTTTACGGTATGGATTTTTATAAATGAGTTGAACCTAAAGATTTTTTTTTTATGAGGTTTAAAATTTTTAAAGTTATAATATAAAAAAAAATTAGGATTTCATTAAATCATTTAAAGTAAAGTGTTTCAAGCTTAATTATTTTCTGCATTTTTTAGAGGTAAATATTTGAAAGTTAAGATAACTGTGACGGTCCGTGAGGGGTCATCACTGAACCATTTCAAAGCCACCCCTATGTCCCAATTATATGCTTGACCTTGTCATTGTCCAGATTTAATATTGTGCATTATCATTATTTGTTCATTTATCATATACCAAAGATCATCTCTGATTTAATTTAAGCCAGTCATTATGAGAACCATTTATCATATATAAACATAGAACAACATTAGTGTTTGAAGTGAAAAAGGTAAATATTTCACTTGAAACAGTAAGACTACTGTCTACAATACAAGCACAAAGTGGGAAAAGACGTTATGATGTAAGGAGATTTAGTTATTACTAGTCTTCTATTTATTTCTTTGTCGTTTGTACTAGTTTATTAATTTAGATATGCATTAATCGTTTATGTTAGTAGTTATTTTGTTGTCGTTTGATGTGTGAGCTATAAATAGCTACATTATCAATTGTAAAATGAGACTTGAATATTTTGATAATTGAATATTAGAATTTGTACTTTCTCTTTAATTTAGAGATTTTTTCCTTTGTGTAGATTTGAGATTGCATATTCTATCTTCTGTCTGGATTAAGCCGGAAAAATCCTACTCTATCCATTCCGCTGCATCAAATTTTTCCTGGGATCTCCTCCAAACAAATAATAGATCAACATTCATGCATAGATATAGTTTTGTGTAATTATTGGATATGTACGTGAATATTGAGAATTAGGCAACGATTCCTCTGAAGCACTATTATAATGCATGCATTGAGTAAGAAGCATAAAGAATCTTTCTTTTGACTTTGATTCATGGCATTGTCTTTACGAAACCAAAATTCTGACGTCATATGCAATATATATCTTCATGATTTTCTATTTTACTTTGCCTTGTGGGTTCCACATTGGAAATGGCACAAACCAAAAATGGTGCCTCCTCAACAAATCAAAATCCTTATATCAACCAAATTACTTCTCTTTTCTAGTCAAACAAGCCACCCTTCTGCCCAAAGGCCAAAAACCATAACAAAGCATAAATCTTTCTATATTATCATTTTAATTAAGATTTTGTAGTTTTAACTAAAGACATATATCTTTATGTTGTTACTAAAGTTACCTCAAACACTATAAATAGCCATGATCTTTTCCAACTTATTACAGCTTAGAGTTCAAGCTTGACTAGCTTGCTAAGAAATAAGAATTTACAAAAATGTGCATGCTTGACGCATGTATACTTGTAATTTACAGGTTACACGTAAATATGCCTTTTAAACTGAATCCTCTGTAAAGCTCTTTACAATTTTTTTTTTTTTTTTTTTTTTTTTTTTCATATAGATATGTGTAAAACCACTAAAAAAAAAAAAACACACACACACACACACACATATATATATATATATATATATGAGAAATTTTCAAGAATACTATAAAAAGATAACACTATTTTATTATTTCTGCCATCAATTTTAAATTTAACATTTATACCATTAATATTTTAGTAGGATATCTTTCATATTCTACTAGAATGCATTTCGTATTTTATCGGAATATTTTTTAATGGTAAAAATAATAAGATGGTAAAAAACAATTTTTCTATATTTTAATATCCTACACGTTTCATTTCAATTAACGCCATATATCAACAAATCATATGTTTAATTTGAATTTTTTTTTCTAGATTACGACAGACGCATTTTGTAAGAATCAGTTAGTAATTCTTGGATAATTTTAACATATCCGAACGGACTTCAATAAGGTATAAGAATTTTACCCTTCTAATAGGAGAAGTTATAATTTTATCACTCGAGTACTGTTCAAAAGTCGACAAAATATATTTTGTAGAAATTATCTTGTCGATTGTGGAGAAGTCTACTAGGTTACCAGTGCTAATCTACCCAATAATGTTCGGCCTTCATTGGCAACTTTATTGTCCAAGTAACCTACTAGATTACGATTGGTAATCTACCAACATTGTCGTCTTTTTTAGGTAGATCACCGTTGTCTCTGACGTCGTTGTCGTAGTAATCTAGTACCTTACCTGGTAATCTACAAAATTAATTAATTCATGAAAAGAACACATATCATTGGCCATCTCCAGCGTCAATCGCCTAAATAATCTTATTAGAGTACTACCTGTAATCCACTAAATTAAGGAGCTCGCGGGGTTAAGCCTGTACAAAAAATTCGATCACCAAGCGGCACCGATAACAACCGGCTGAAACCGACCGAAGAAGCAAGTGCCACATCAACACCGACTGCTGGCGATCGGTTGACCGAATCGAGAACAATCCCTCCTCCTCCTTATGATCATCCTTCCACTGCAGAGCCGCCGGTGTCTCTCCTCTCCCTTCCACTGCCTTCATCTTCTCCTCTTCTTCTTCGCCGAATCACCGTGGCCGGCCGTTCTCCTCAGTCCTCCCTCCATAAACGTCGTCCAAGCTGCATCAGTGACCGAACCTAACCGAACCAATGATTTCCGGCCGCCAAACCGTCGGTTTCTACTTTTCTCTCGGTCGGCTTCAGTTTTCATTTTTCAAGAACCGAAGATGTCAGTTGGTGACCGTACCGACAAAAATCGTAGGCCACCGACCGATGAACAGCCCTAGGCGCGGTGGCAAGAGAAAAGAGAAGGGAGAGAGAGCGAGAGGGAAAAGTCAAGGAGGTGAGCGGCTGAGAGAGGAAAGAGAGAGAGAAAGAAGACAGTGGATTATGGTTTTCAAATTTTGGAGTTAGTAATTTGACATTATTATTTGGTGTAAAAAAGGGTAAAATAGGAAAATAAATAAATTTTTTTTTTTAAGAATCTGACATTTACTAATTAGTTAAAATATTTATGCTATTTACTAAGTTATGAAATCTGCTATATACTATAATAAATTTTACGAAAATAGTAAAAAATATGTCTGAAAAGTTTAAGAAAGTATATAGGCTAACTTTTAGTTATAGAAATTAATAGGTCATAACTTGTCAAGTTATGGTTCATAACCAGATAAATTATGGACAAACTTTTCAAGTTATGGTTCATAGCCAGACAAGTTATGGACAAAAATTGTTATTTATGGACAATAACTTGTCAAGTTATAGTTCATAATCAGACAAGTTATGGACGAAAATAATAATTTGGCCTATTTATTAACTTATGTAAACTATTGACCTATTAATTTTAATTCATCTCAAGTTTTGGCCTATTTCCCTCTTTCTCCCTAAATTTTACATAATTACCGGCTCAAATAATATTACATTGATATTATTGAGGTTTTTTTTTATTTGAAAACCTTTGATTGGTTAAGGAGATTACTTTTTTACTCTTTTTGAAAAACATAGGTAATAATTTTAAGATTCTTTAAAAACATTAGAAATACTTTTTGGATTATAACAAATACAGGGGTAAATATAGGTTTTAGTTAAAACTCATGAAATATTTTTTGTTTTTTCTCATGATTATATTGACCACTCTTATTACAACTAAGGAAACATGACATGCAAAAATAATAAAGTTATCAAAACAATCCACCATACATATTTCATGATAGCATAAATATATATAAGTTTATGCATATAATTTCTTATATAAAATCCTAGAGTGCCGTTCTTTTTCAAATGATAAATATGTATAAGGAAGGAATATCATACTATGTACGCAGAATTTTCGAAATTTACTTTGATACCAATTCTAAAAAATATTAAAAAAAAATATAGTAAAAACATGAAAAGTCAGACTTTAATCATTTTTTCCTTCTAAAACTTTGAAATTTTTAAGTCATGTTGTAACATACTATTGGGCTATGATCAATGTACCTATTTTGTCAACATAATTCTAAAGATCAAGCTAGCGTTTTCATATTAATGGTTTACATCAAAAGATCTTACTTACTATTCTTCTTCTAATGAATGGTGTTTATGTGGGCACACGTAGAATTCTCATGTTAATGATTATATTAATTTAATTATTAGTATAATTAATTGGAGCTTAAATTGTATATGTATGGTCCCCTTGTTAGATGACATCTTTCAAGTGTTATTTTTGTATTTCTCCCCAATATTTTAACGGACCAAAATCAAGTTTATATATAATCCAAACAATTGAACTGCATATGCAAAGAAGTAGGGAGAAGAAATTACAAGAATGTTGCGTAATTTAAAAGCTAACAATTATTAAACGGCTGTTACAATCAAGGTTTTGTTGGTAGAAATTTACAAAACACATCTACAAGTACTGATAAACAATTGACGTACAACATATGGTTTGACACCACAAATCATCGTCAATGACATTTTGGGAGATATAAACTACTACAGATGGTGAACATGAGTGCTAAATTTTGCAACCACAGAAAAAGCCGCGAAGAGATCAACGAGGCTGATACCGAAAATTGCTCGAATACATGCATCATTAGCATAGGTAAGATAACCTTTTATCAGTTCTGCGCTGACGGGAATACAAACAAGAGCGCTGCTGCACTTATAATGTTGATCCCTATGAAACGTCCTGACAACACAAGTATTACTGACATGAAATTTCCCACCATTGCGAAAATGGAGCAACGGGTTGTGAACTTAGCAGCTCCGAGGAAGATGAAATTGCCATTTGGATTTCTCATCATGGACGCGAGAAAGTTGAGAAATATTGATGAAGACTGTTACACTACGGTCGAGGAATTGACCACTCCTTTGGACGACAAACACCGAGATTTTCATGTAAAGAATCAGTCGTTGGCGTCGAAGAATTAACTGTAGTTAAGGTGCCCTTCATACGTCGAGAGTTCGTACGGGATGACGCGCGTCGAGAGCCCCGATGATGTGGCGAAGGCCATGACGTCGAGGAGGCGGCCCAGTCCAATCTAAAGATAGTCCTATCAACTCAAGGAAAGATATAATGTATCAACTACTACTGTCGAAGTCAGGAAATTAGGTAGCTGGTAAGAGTGGTTCGCCTGTCTAGGAAGCTATAATAATGAAAATACAGCTGCCAAATCCCAAAATTAAGGGATAGATGATGATCTCCTCGGGAAATGCAGAGGGGGGTCTCTCATGTGTACAAGGCCTATAAATAGAGCAATGGGAATTCATTAAGTTTTTTACGCACACTACCAGACTACTACAAGAAGTTTGTAATCTACAACATATTAGTGCATGTACAAGTGGATGCAGACAAAGAATTTTAACCCAACCACTATAAATTCATATCTTCTTTATTTTATACTGCATTATTAATCCCTAATTAATACGCGAGAGATAATTGCGAGTGTTCTCGGAGAGTTAATTCCTTGTTGACTGAAATCCACCGTCAACAAAGACGAAAGACCGAAAGCCACTGCATCAAATAATAGGAATATTGAAACGTTGCTGCAAAGGTCACAGATTGGATGATGGTTGCTAACAGTATGTCGAACTCAGTTGCGCTACAAGAAATGTTGGGATTTCGTGAATCAGCTGCTTTGTTTTCTTTTCACCCTCTTCTGCTTTGTTTTTTTTCCATCATTGAAGTTTTCCGAATGTGGATCTCCCACTATCTTCTCAAATTTTTGCAGTTGGGTACTTCTTTTTGGTAATTATCTCTTCAGACCATGACAACCACGGATGCTTTCCAACATTAGCATAATTTCCGACTGCAATTAATAAGCATATAATAACTAAGAGATATATTGTTTTAATTAGAATTAAAAAAATAATAATAGGTACTTGCTTTCTATCTTACTACAATAAATAATAATTTTTTAGTTTCAGAACTTGTTTTATTGTTTTCAATGATCAAAACCAAGAGGGTGAGATTAAAAAAAAAAAAAGTATCACCTAAGTTCACTGAATCGTAGATCATAGATATTAGACGATAGTACCCAAAAGTTTATACCTTTCGAGATTCTTCAAGCTCGTTACATGATTGAATAACGCCCATAGCGTCAAACTATCCTTATTTACAACAAACCCGTTCAGTCCTTCAAAATTAAGAATCACAAGGAACATCATGTAATCTTCTTCTGGAGAACAATTTGTGATCACATGCGCTTAAGAGTGTGAAATGACCTTTATTACCCTCAATAGATGCTTACACATGCTTCATGTGATCAGAATCGTAAAAAATTACAAATGTTATTTTTTATTGGACCTTAATTGCAAAAAAATTTTAAGTTGGAGGAGTCAATTGCCTAGAAAAAATGAATAAGGACTAAATTGTAAAATTTGAAAAGTTCAGGATGTATTCTAAAAAATAGCCTTTTTTTTTTTTTTTTTTTTCTTCCGGCCAAATACTTGAAGAACGTAGAAACACATTGCAACAAGACATTGTTGAAGCTTTGGTGTGCATTAAGGATTGGGATCGTTCCGACCAACGTTTACACGATACAATTTTGCCGACAAGCTAAGAATAGATCGATGAATTTAATAAATTAACTTTTAATTTTGAAGATGATCATTCAGCTCCAAATTAAATTCTATTATTGTAATTTGTAAATATTTATTTACTTTGTATAGTGTTATTGTAATCTTATATAGACTTTGTAAGTTCGTCAAATTTGTAATTCGTCCCAGAATGATTGCACTCTTTTTTCCTTGAGTTTTTCTTGGCAAGGTTTTTAACGAGACAATCATGAATTATAAATTTAAAAATGAATAAATAAATATTTTTTTATATAGTTCGTGTTCATTTCAAATTTCAAATTGCAATCTCCCTTATAACTTTTGTATAATTTTTACAATAAATAACTTAAAAATTATTCATATACATACCATATACAATTAATAATCAAAATTATATATAATATATGTAATAGTATATAAATATATAAAAAAATATTAAAAAATTACGTCGGGCACCTCAGGCGGTCTCGGGCTGCCCGAGCCTTTGCCCTTGCCTGTCTAAAGTCTTGCTCGGGTCAGGTCGGGCAGCCCAAAAATTCGGGCTCGGGCGGCCATAGTATGGGTTTTATAAGTGGGACCATCTTTTATTAATTGTGTTGTTTAGCATCAGTGATGCTACTAAATGTTTTTATATTCTATATGTATGGTATTTTCTGCAAGGTTTACCGTATAATAAAATTAAGCCTCCATAGCTTTATTTAAGAATAATATGATCCTGAATAATCATATACATATGTGCATATATTTGGATAACAATTAAATCGTGGATGTAGAATGCAAAGTTTTAAAGTTACATTGTCCTCCAACGACGAGAATTTGAAGTTTTTGAAGAGAAGAAAAAAAGTATATAATCTGTTTCTTTTTTCTTAAAAGAAAATACTTGACCTCGACAATCCGTGAAAACCAAACAAGAATTCCTAGATGTGACTTGATACATATATATAGGTACAGGGTCATCTCAATGCAATTTGTGGCCTTAAACAAAATTTTTAAAGGAAGCCTATTCAAATGGAATTTTTTTTTATATAGTAGAGAAAATAAGAAAATTACAACTTTGAAAATAACCAAATCAATGCAAAAACAACATAAAAAAATAGCAAAATATACAATAGCTAATGTAAAATTCTGAAAACAAGAATCAACAAGAGAAATGAGTAAGAAAGGTATAATTATGGCCAAAGAATGTAATACTTCTGCAAGAAGTCTTTCAATGTCTTGTTTTTTCCCTCTGTTTTGAAATGATAACTTCCTTTTCTCGCATATATGTAGTAGTAGTACAGCCTTAAGAAGTGAGAAGGTCTTACAGAGATATGAGAGATTTTATTTTGAGAAAGAGAAAGATATTAATTGTATATACAAAATATATAAGAAGAAGAAGAAACAAAGACATAATTTTCTAAATTAAAAAGAGAGAGAATTGTAGAAGCCACGTTTTTATTTAATTTTTTTGGGAAAAGAATTCAAGTTAACTACCCCTTTTTATTTAAGGCTTTTCCCTGCAAAGAGGCTTAATAGATAAGTAACTATCCCAAGAGTCTATGACATTTGTCATATATATATATATATATATATATATAGTTATATATGAATGAGCTTATATACATAGATAAGAAACTATCTTAAGAGTCTGTTCACGTACGTAGTGATGAACTGTTGATACATAATTGCAGTTTTCACGTACGTAGTGATGAACTGTTGATACATAATTGCAGTTTTCAATATTAAGTAGGTGGACTATGTTTCACATCTGTTGAAAAATTTCTTAGCCGCATTTGGCTAAAAATCATGTATCGGTCCAGACAAATCCATTTTATGTAAAATAAGAGATAAATAAATTGAAATGTTTTTCATGGCCTTATTGAGACCAGGCCAGAAAAACTTGTTGATGATTCGTAAGAAATTTCTAATTAAATTAAATCCTAAGGGGTGTGAATTAATGTGGGGTACAGTTATTGGACTAATTTTATGTTTTATCTGAATATCGTCGAAATTCTTAGAGCCGAGCTCCAGAACTGGATATGAAAGATAACAATTCTCTAAATTTTATTAGATGATGGGATATAGATTCAATACCTGCTTGTACTAAATTTATTATATGACATGCACAACGTTGATGGAAAAATTCACCACCAAAAGGTGGTTTCAAATTTGCTTTAAACATGTTAATAGCAGCTGTATTAGCTGATGCATTATCAAAAGTAATTGTTAAAACTTTTATCTTCGATGCCATAAAAATTAAAAAGTTCTATTATAGTTGAAAAAATAGCATTTGCATTATGTGAAAATGGACATAAACGAAAATTAATTATTCGCTTTTGTAAACCCCAATCCCCATCAACATAATGTGCCATGACGCATAAATAATCAGTTTTATTACACCCCTCCCAAAGATCAGAAGTACAAGAGATTGTAGCATTGAACGACCTAAAATTATCAACAAGAAATTTTCTCATTGAATAAAAAACTTTAATGCAATCAGCTCTAGTTGTGTTTCTACTTACCCATTTAAATTGTGGACAGAAGGCCGTCTGAATAAATTCTTCAAATGTTGAATAATCTACAAAAGACAAAGGTAATTCGGCACTAGCTAAAAATTTAGCTTGTGCCTCACGAGCACGTTGTGCATCATATGTAAAATTTTATAAACCTTGTGATGTGAGTGACAGTGTTTGTTGGCGGGAATCCACACTACCACCTTGGTGTAATGGTAGACATGCTTTCCAATGTCTATCAAGATGGCCAGTACCCCTACCTTTTTGTTAGAAAAATGTTTTTTTTGTAATATTTACATACCGCACACATTTCAACTTCACCTGATTTTGGATTAGGTCGTAGCTCTTCGGTGAAATGTTGCCATGCAGGAGTAGTTTGCGGTCTTTTTTCCCTGGCACGTTCTCTAACATCCTCGTTGTGCACCAATTGATTATCAACTGAAATATTATCCGGTTCACTGGGGTTGGAGTTGTGCATCAACATTTCATCCTTGAAAACTATTTGATCTCCAAAATCAGGGAAATTAAGAAAATTTCCTTCTGCCATTTTCTGTAAAAAAAAAAACATAAATTAATGTTGACAAAAGGATTTATAAACAATAAAGAATGTAAGTAAACATTAAATATACACAAAATATTATACATAAAATAATGAAAATTGTAAATGAAACAGATAAGAGAAAGTTAGGAATCGAGAGAGAAAACTAAGAATTAGAGAGAGAATATGAGAGATAGAGTTATGAGAGTGAGAGGAGCTTAGAGTTGAAAGAGATGTAGAAGAGTGAAGAATGTTGTGAGGGAGGTGAGGTATTTATAGGGGTTTTGAGGTGAAATTTTCAAATCATTACCGTTGGACACGTCACGAACCGGGCCGGACTAGCCGTTTCCAACTGTTAGGCTCGTCACGTGTCAGGCCGTGTGCCGGGCCGGGCCTGTGCCTGGCCCGCGGGCTGGGGAATTGAGGCCCAACCCTAGCCCACGTGATGTGTCAGGCCGGCCCAGCCCGTAACAGTACAGGGCCTGACCGTGCCAAACCCGACACTATAGCAAGCATGAACGGCCCGGCCCAATTGACAATTCTATCCGTTAACCTCTCTAATTACATCTTTATCCTTTAGTACCATTGATTCTCTAATAAATAGTATATTCATATAACACATTTATGAATACGAGCTCATTACTTATTCAAGTACCAAATCAATCCTTAAGGAAATTATTTATCTACTTCTTCAATGAAGAAGGAATTGATTCCATCTCGTATATTAGCATTCTCCGCTATTCATTTTATCATGTTTCCAAGATTAAAGGAATATGATTTAAGATCTCAAAATCTGTACTGAGTAAGTCAAAACACACGAATCCACAAATATGAGTCTATTAATAACTCAAGATTAAAATCATTCCATATATGATGATCAGTAGACTTAAAATTCAATTTTCTTCACTTAACGAAAATTATCATAAAATCAAATTGTGTATGTATCCCAGTTCTACAATCTTAGGCGTCGTTCATTTAACTAATTTGAGTTTAGAATTCGAGTTTTGCTACAGTAAAAATCTCTCAGAAACAGTCACATCTAACTTTTTTACTGCAATAGAAAGCTCTTACATAAAGTCACATATCAACTCGAATTATCGAACTAAACGATCCCTTACTTTTCCCTTTTTTTTCTTTTTTCCCTCTCACTTCTTTCTTCCCTCCCTGTTTATAATACATACTTCTTTTTTTCTTTCTAAAATGTGACCCCATAAATTTTTTTCTTCTCATATATGTCCTAATAAAAAGAATTTTTTTTTTTACGAAATGACCCTCTCAAATACTTTTTTTACTATATATGTTCAATATTTTTTTTGTTTTCTTTTCCTCTTTTAATTTTCTTTTTCCCGTCACTTCTTTTTTCCCTCCCTTTTTTCCACTCTACAATACATTCTTTTTTTTTATCCTTTCAAATGTGATCCTCATAAATATTTTTTTGCCCTCTAATTGTCCTATTGAAATAATTTCTCTTCATATATGTTCTAAGTAAAACTTTTCACTACGACATGACCATCTCAAATACTTTTTTTACTATATATGCCCAATAAACAATCTTTGCTATCTTGTTCTTAATGTATCTTTATGGAAACATTTTATCTGCAATTTTTTCCAAATAAATTTCTTTCATGTATGACACTAAATTAATTTTTTCCTAATTAGCCCAATTAGAAAAAAAAATTCCTTTTAATGTAGCTCTATTTAATATTTTTTCTACTGAATTTAATTTAAAAAAAAAAAACGATGATAAAAAACATGAACTATAAAATTTTTTAAAAGAATTAGGACCTCCATGTCGAGAAAAAAAAAAGAAAAATGTTGGATAAGCACGTGTAGAGGTCGTGTTTTACAACTAATATATATCGAATGGAAATATAAAGTTAGTATTTCAGAACTATGTAAAGCTAATTTCTTAGATCTTCACAAGAGTGATCTCACTGTCTCCAATTGTCTTTGAATCATCCAAAACTTTCAAGATACTAAAATTCCAAGGTTCTTCAGTAATATTATGAGCTTCAACACTTATATTCGATCATCAACATATCCGAATTTGTAAGACCATCATCTTAATTTCTTCTTCATGCCATTTTATGCCCTAACCTATCACCTCCACCCTTGTGTTTGACTTATCCATCATTTTGTCAAGGGATTTAACTTGTATTGCCATAAAGTGAAAAAGGCGTTCATCTCCACCCCTCTTCCTTTTTATTATTGCTACAACAAGAATGAATACATCTAGAAGCATAACACATATATTGTATATGCAACAGATTCTATTATCGAGTTTGCAACATATGTTTGCCACGCTTCATCACCATCAACCTCTAAACACTTCTTCACATCGTTCAATCCAAACCACTCTCATACTTAGCATATCAAATGTATCATACTGTATGTACTTTTTTCTCCAAACTTTCATTTTGGAGGCAATGTCAGGCATAGCAGGGTTAGTGACTGATTTGAAAGATTATTTTGAATTGGGCAATCATGGCATTAATAAAACTGTAGTTGGGCCAATAAAATTTTAGAAACAGGTCAAATATACTCCGGAGTATCTTTAGATTTAAATCTAGGGATATTTATGAATAGGCCAACATTTGAAACTTTTAGAAGTAAATAACTGATTCACCTGTTACAAAATAATAGGCCACGTTTAGTTTTAAACTTTTCGTTTTCTAATTTTACCCTTTTATAAGGTTTTTTAGTTTTTTTTTTTTTTTTGGGTCTATTCTTCTCAAAAACTCTCTCTCTCTAGTCTCTTTCTCTCTCATGATATTCTCTTTCTTCCTCATCCATGTTTCTCTCTCTCCTCTCTCCTCTCTCCTTTCTCCTCCCTCCTCTTTCTTTCGCTCTCTACTACCTCTTCTCTGATGATATCTTCTCTTTTTCTTCCCCATGTTTCTTTCTTTCTTCCCCCTCAAATGTTGTGTCCCTCTATCATCTCTTCTTTTTTTTTTCCCCTCTCTATCACCTCTTCTCTCTCCTATCTTCAACGAGAATGCCGACTTCATTTCACTGTCAATGTTACAAGGTTGAGAGATGGCGACAGTGAAAATCTATAGTAAATCGTAATATATCATAATTATTTTGGTAAATATCGTAAAGATTTACAGGGTAAATCGTAATATATCATATTTGTTTTGGTAAATCCTCAAAATTATTTCAGCTTTGTATAAATTTTGGTAAATTTTTAGTTTACAGTGTAACTCCTCAACACACCAGATTTATTTCGGTAAAACCTCAATTTATGTTGTAATTCTTGATATACTTAACTCTAAATTTAGTTCAACTTTGTATTTATTTGGTAAATTCTCGATTTATAGTGTAAATCCTTCATATACTCGGTTGTAAATTTATTTCACTTCATGAATTTAATTTGATAAATCCTCAATTTATAGTGTAAATCATTGATATACTTAATTCATTTTGGTAAGTCAGTATAGGTAAATTGAAAGAAATTTAAAGTTTAGTATATCAAGGATTTAGATTGTAAATTGCGACGGTGAGAGTAACGCGACAAAGATTTCGGTTTCTATGAAGAGACATGGAGGAGTGAGAAAGGGGGAAAGAGAGAGAATAGGGTGCTAGGGTTTCCTTGGAACGAGAGGGAAGAAAATATCATGATAATGTTGTATTTAATGTGGACATTTCTAGAATCTAATCGGGTATAAATTTCATATTTACACTTTAATGGCCTATTAATTTTTATTACTTTCCTAGCTTGGCCTATTTCCCTCCTCAATTAAATCTATCCCTACATCTAAGAGGGATGAACATAACGTGTCCCTACATAATCATTTTTTTTCCATTAATCTCATAAATTTCAAGTTTAGTTGCGAAACATTTCACACACTGTACGTAACATCTCGCACAAATTTTTTTTGTTTTTTTTTTGTCTTTTTATCATGTCTTTTTCTTTGGATCTTTTCTCTGCATTTGTCTTTATTTTTTCATCCTTTTTTTTCCTCTTTTTCTTCCTAATAATTTGTATAACTATTGTTTTAAATGAGTCACGCACGCGGAGTGCGCGTTTCTATAAAAGTAAAAGAAAAATCTAAAATCTTGAATACACAAAAGCAATAATAAACTAATCCTCTTCAAATACTTAACCCAAACAAAGCACCAACAGTCTCATTTCTCCCTCAAGAGAACCGAGAATCATTAGGTCTGTTTGTTTTAAAAGTTCTGCATGGTTTAAACCATGGTTCTTATTTCTGTTACAGTATTTTTCTAAGTCAAAATCATAAATCATAGTTTGAATCTATGAACTAAACAGACATAGCCTTAAAACAGATGCTTTACATCAATCTTCCACTTTTCTATTTTGCCCTTTTTAAAATAAAAAAAATTTACTCGGCTTTTGCTCTAAGTCTCACGCGTTATTCAACATTGCATGGGCAACTCTTCCTGTACAAAAGAAACAAATTGCAGCATTTTCAAAAAGTATAATGCTCTCCACCACGTATTCGTATATTTTTGTTTCTTTTTTGGTTTCCTATGTGGTGCATGCTAAAATTGTGACCCACCAATTTAGTAAGTGTTTAGACTGTTAGATTAAATTTTCAATAGACAGATCTACAATAGGAGAAATTTTATGTGGCGCTTTGTAAATTTTTATTACAGACTTTTATAGATCTAACCATTAAAATTTAATCTAACGGTCAAAAACATTTGCTCAACTGGTGGGTCGCCTTTTTTTTTTTTTTTTTTTGCTTTTTTCCCACATCTTGCATAAAGTTGCTCATATTATCTAGGATAAATTTTATAAATTTCTTTGAACTTTGTTACTTGTGTCAACATGTCTCTTAAACTTTAAAATGTACATGTGTGCTCGCTTGAACTATGACTTGTCTTTAACTTTTCTCCATCCATCTAATTCCATCAAATTTTTTAACGGAAATGCTTATAAATTCTCCCTAAACTTTGGTACTTGTGTCAACATGCCCCATGCACTTTAAAATGTACCTATTGTAACTCCGAACTATGATATGTCTCCAATATTTTCTCCTCTGTCTTGAATCTGTCAACTTTTTAAACATAAATGTTGGTGTGGCCATAATATTGCTAGTTATGTATGATATTTGAGCTTTATTGAATGTCTTTCTATCTAAAAAATTAGTTAGACACTAATTCTCAAAACATTAGTTGGTTAGAGACAATAAAAATGAAAAAAAAGGGAGCAGATATGTACAAAGTTTGTTAATTTTTTGTTTTTTTTCCATTTTTTGTTGGAATGGATTTATTAAATTAATAGATTTCTAAATGTAGAAGATAGATTCCTTTTTGAATTTGATATTACGTCTTTTTTTATGGTGCAATTTTTTTTTAAAAACTTTGATAAGTAAATGGGCTTTTTAAGGTTTATGTTGAATTCTTTAAAACATAAAAAACAAAATGACCTGAGAATATTTAAATTTAAAATTTCAATATATATAAAGTATAAACATGTTTTATGTGAGAAAATTCAAAAACTACCCGTGAATCTTAGCTAAATTCAACATTTACCCTATGTTTTTTATAAAGTTAAGTATCCCTTAGGTTTTTAGATTATCCAAAATTATCCCTTACGTTTTTTTAAAGAGTAAAAAAAATAACACTTTAATTGATCAACATTTTAGAAATACTAAAAATAACCTCCATAAATATTATTTAGATATTATTTTAGACATTAATTAAGTAAAACTTTTAAAACATAATTTTTAAAAATAAATAACACAAGAAAACAAAAAAGCCAACGTGTTCGATGACCATAAGGCAGTATTAAGTATAGGAACGATACTGACTTGACAAGTCTAAATCTACCAGTGATATATCAATGGCAAGGGCGCAAGATTCTGTGTGGAGTTAGGTCAATTTGATCGGTTAAGTTTTAGATTTTTTTCAAAAACATAAAATTTATTTTATTGAAAGTTTTGTCTTTTATTCTTTAAATATAGTTTCTAAGTTATTAGTTTTTAAGATGATATATAAATAATGGTAGGGATACCAACTTAAAAACCAACGTCCATTAATTGTGGATAGTGGCAGTTGGAACAATAGAAAGGGTGAAAGAGAACATAGAGAAAACGAGGAGATGAGAGAGAAAGGGTAAGTGAGGAGACAATAAAGATGAGAAAGAAAATGTATGTGCATAGAAAAGCATAGAAAAAATTAAACTAAACGGGGGTATGTTAGTAAAAATTAGTGTTAAATTAAAAGTGATTATGAGCATATGAGGTGGAATGACATATCAGGTGCTATGTAGATTGTTACTTAAAAGTTGGTTTTTAAGTTGGTGTCCCTAGTATTATTCTTTGAAAATTGATCATTAAGGTTTTTTTTTTTTGTCATTTTCAACAATTTGATCACTTAGAGAAATACATTTTACTTTTTTTTTTAAAACTTAGGGTATAATTTTGGGATGATTTAAAAACATAAAGGATATTTTTTAGATTATCAAAAACACATGGATAAGTGTTGGATTTACTTAAAACTGAGGGGGTACTTTTTGGATTTTCTCGTTCGATGTCGAGCACTTCCATTTAGTTTATATATTATTAAGTTAAGAATAAAGAAAATAACAAAATAACAAAACTCATTACATTATATAAATTTACTTCTCATTTATTCCCTCTTGATGCCTCTAACCAACTAACGTTTTAAAAATTGTCTAACTAATGTTTTTGGAAGGAAAGACATTCAATAAATCCGAATATTATACATAATTAGTAATTTAAGAGCCATGTTATCATTTCTATTAAAAAATTTGACAGAATTAAGATGCAGGGAGAAAAATTAGAGACAAATCACTGTTCGGAGGCACAATAGGTACATATTAAAGTTTACGAGACATGTTGACACAAGTAACAAAGTTCAGGGAAATTTATAAATATTTCTATTAAAAAACTTAATAGAATCATATGAAATGAGAAAGTTGAAAATTTATCATAATTCAGAGGGCATAACATGCACATATTAAAATTTAGAAGGCATGTTGACACAACAATTCAAGAGAAATTTATAAAGTCCGTCCTCTTATCTATTCTTTGTTTTGGCTTTATCCGTGTCAAAGAATAGATATTCATATTATCTATTTTGGCTTCATTTAAACACTTTTTTTTTTTTTTTGAAATTCGTATGAAAAACGTTAATTTTGAAAATTATATGAAAAATGGATTTTAGTCTTGAAATGCCAACATACTCCTCTCCCAAGTATGTAAGATTAACATCTGTAAAAACAAAACAATAATATAAAATAAAACGTTGGTATATATATCAAAACCTCTATTAAAAATAAAGTTAATTGTACAAATGGTCCATAAAATTTATCCTCAATCTTACTTTGATCCCTGACTTTTAAAATGTCTCACAATTAGTCTCTAAAATTTTATTCTATTTCGATTTCAGTCTTTCCATTAACTGAGTATTAAATATTTGACAGAATCTGCTTAAATGAGGACTAAAATTGAAAACGGTTAAAATTTAGAGACAATCTGTGGAAATTATTTTAGTCTTAAACCTTAGATGTTTCAAATTTTAACCTTTTATTTTCACATATTCTGTCAAATATGTAACACCTAACTAACGGAATGACCAAAAATAAAACAAAGCAAAACCAACTGTGCGACGTTTTAAAAGTGAATGACTTAAGTGAAATTGGAAGTAAACCTCAGGAACCATTTATTAAATTAACCCTTTATCATATGAAGGTCCAACTTTTTATCTTGAGAAGTATAAATAAAATGTTGCTTTTAAGAGTTTTATTTGTTATTTTTAAGGGTATTCTGGTCATTTTTTAGATCAAAGTCAAGTATTGACCGATATAACGCATGAATTGGTATATTAAATGAAATTTGAAAGTAAACGTTTGTTGAGATCAAAAGTCAAAAGTATACTCTCAAAATAAACCTAAAATGCAAGGTATAAAAAGGTAAATAACTCTTACCACTTAAAAGATGATAAAACAAAAAGTTACGATAAAGACCACTAACGAGAGAAAGAAGGGTAAAAAAAAAAAAAAAAAAAAAAAAAAAAAAAAAAAAAAAAAAAAAAAGTAGTGTGTTAATGTTCAAAAAGCCAGTTAGGAAGAAAATATTATAAAATAGAAAAAATATCGTCCTTTTATGATATTTGTCACTGACAATTTGATCAAATTATGAAAAAGATATTCAGTTTATATGAAAATTATTCTTTTAAAACCAATTAATGCATTTTATTCTACTATAGGTAAGGCATTATATTTCACAAAATTAGACCGTACATATATTACATTTTTATTGTCAATAAATTGAATGAAATTTGGAGTTGTTTACAAATTTTTTGGAAGGAAATGGCATAAAAATTTTGTAAAAGCAAACAAAGGGAAACTTTTATCTGACATTAATTTTATTGTCTATATCTACTTTAATTTTTCTCCTTATTTTGTGTAAATGTATTATTGTTAGGATGCTTATCTATCCGTACGTAACTATTTTTAACTTATATGCCTTTTGTAAACAAAATTTTCGCTAGGTTTTATTAGGAAAATTGTACCGTATAGCATTTTCTATTAACCATTTTAAGCAAATAGCAGAATTCAAAACAATGAAAATATATAACAAATTTTTAAAATTATTAGTTATTAGTTTACCATTTTACCATTCTCTCTCCCCCCTCAACTTCTTCTCTCCTCACTCTCCTCTGCAACCTTGGTTCACCACGGTTTTAGATCGATCTGCAACTCCGCCTTCACTCACGAAGGAAATCGCGACTTCTCTACGAGGATAGAAGCTCGACGGCACGGCGCTTCTCTTCTCCGGCGCTGCACTTCTTATCTTCTCCGACGACGCGATTCTCAATGCCGTCCGTGTACACAACGGAGACAGGTGGAGGATTTCCTTCTGGGTTCTGGAGATATAGTGGCTGCTCAACGACGATTGTTCCACGGAAGGAAGTTAATGACGGCGGAGAGAGAGGGGAGGTCAGGAGAGAGAGAGAGAGTACAACAGAGAGAAAGTGTTTTTGTGTTTGTTTTTGTTTTTTGGAGCAGAAGAGAACATTTTTAGATGAAACGGAAAAAAAAGGAAAAAAAGAAAAAGAAAAGAGAGTATCTGTTATTTAATTTGAAATGTTAAAGGTGGGATAATTTTGGTATTTTACTACCTGTTCCTAAAGATTATGTCATTAATTTTTATTAATCCCTTAATTAGAACATTTCCCTCGAAAAAAAATATGTAACAAAATTATTGTTACCAAACACGTTTTTTATTTTTTATTTTTAAATATAAAAAACAAATGATACTTACCAAACATGTTTTTTGTTTAAAAAAATGGAAAACAAAACCAAGAAAAAGTATTTTTTGTGTTCTGTAAAAAAAACAAAAAAAACAAAAAAAAAAAGTTCCCTTAGAAAGTAGTCTAATAAATTTATTAGAAGCCCAAGTAAATAACTGCCAAGAAAACCAAGAAATTTTTGGAGTAGAATTTATGGATCCTATAGAATTAGACAATACAAGAAGAATAATAAATAATTTGGTAAACACACAATATCAAATCACAAGAGAAGATAATTTTAGTAGCTAATGGATGATATCAGCTATCTTAGAAACACTCAGAATTATTTAGAAGAATTAGACACTAAAATAAGAAATCTAAATGAAAGAGCAACATAATTTAATAAACAATTAAGAAGAAATAAGAATATTAGGAAAAAAGAAATAACCCATGTCAGACATTCTAAAAAGAGAGCGTGGGTACCAAAAAGTGGGTACGTTGAATCGTACTTGTACTTTGTGGGTACGTTAAATTAGACTCGTACTTTTAAAGTAGCTAGTTAGATGAATAAAATAGAATATTTAGATTCAGCTATAACTAAAATACGTAACATAAACATAAAATTGTATTTCAATAGATAATGTTACACCAAGGGATCGACTTTTTTTCTGCGTGACAAACGCCGAGGACTTTCCGTTGAGGACCGGTCGTTGACGCTGAGAAAACCAGTATATTCAGAGTATCCTTCAGACGTCGAGAAGTCGCGTGCGCTGGAGCGCGTCGAGGGCCCGACCCATGTGGTGAGGCCCTGACGTCAAGACAACAGTCCGGTCAAATCCGTTGTCAGTCCTGAGAAAGATACACTGTATCACCTATCGCCACTATTGGAGTCAGGAAATCAGGCATTGGGTAAAGAGTGGTTAACTTGACCATGAAGCAATAATCAGGGAAATCCAGCTGCCAAATTCCTAAATTAAGGGATAGAGGATGATCTCCTCGGGAAGTGCAAGGGGTTTCTCACATGTATAAGGCCTATAAATAGAGCTATAAAAGTTCATTAAGTTTTTTACGCTCACTTAGAGACTTCTACAGAACTTGTAATCTACAACATATTAGTGCATGCACAAGTGGATGTAGGCAAAGAATTTTAACCGAACCACTATAGACTCTTGTCTCATTTACTCATTCAGCACCATTAATCCCTAATTAATACGTGAGAGATTAGTGCGGGTGTTCTCGAAGAGTTATAATTTCTTGTTGATTAAAATCCACCACCAACAGATAATTATAAACATAAAATTCTTTCGGAGAACTATCACTTAAACAGTATAACTATCACTTAAACAGTATAACTGCTATGATTATTAGTGTTGCAGAAAATATGAAAAGCAAAAATAATAGTATCTATAGTATTATGGAACATTTTTTAATTTACAACAAAAACATGGAATAAAGATTCAAAAGATCTTAGAAAATATGAATTATATAAAGTCTCAAATTAATGTAGGACAACAAAAGATTATTGCAACTCAGAAAAAGATTGATAATAAAAAATACCCTAGCAAAGAAGACATTAGAGAATTAATAACAGCCATGAATTTATCTCAACCTAAGAAAATTGAACTTGCAGCCCATACATTATTAGAAGCAGCCAATAACAAATTAAGAGAAATAGAAAATAATGCTAAAGGAATTCAAAATATTCAGAATCAGTTAAAAGATGCACTAGAAGAGATTAGTAATATAGTATTAAGATGAACGAATACAATATAGCCTTAAAAAAATAGTTCTACGTACTCTATAAAAGTAGAAGGAAGAAGTTCCTTCGAACCACACAATCAGCTCCAGACAGCGTAGCGCAAAATAAAACTATTATAGAAACATTAGTAATAGTAATAGAAAAATTAAATAAAATTGAAAAGGAAAAAACAGAACAAAAAGATTACTCAAATAAATTAGAATAAATTTCAGAACAATTTAAAAATCTAAAAATATCAGATAAAATTATACAAAGAAATTTGATAGTAGGAAAACCAGTCTTCGGAAATTTCAGATTTGAAAAGCACGAGTCTCAAGAATAGAGAAAACCCAAAGAGTAGAAAGGATACTATTAGTCTACCTTCAATCCTCCAAAGAATCGGATCATTTAGAAATAAAGGACGAGAAGGATGTGAACTAGAAGAACTGATAGACAATGATCAACAATTGAAAATATATAGAAATAAAGGACTTAATGCTGTGAAAGCAGAAAAAACATATGAAATAAATCCTAGAAAACAAGACTCCAGGTTAATTAGAGCACAAAAGGAACATAGCATAGCTTGTTCTCACAACCCTGCCAACCTCAATGAAACGAGGATGTTTATTAACAAATTGCCAAAGCTTATTCTTCAAACGATTAAGAGCTCGTTTAGTTCATGGATTAAAATCATGGGGTTATAATACTTTTTGATTTACGTGTGTTTTTTTGAGAGAAAATACTGTAGCGAATCATGGAACATGATTCAAATCAGAGAACGAATCCTCCAACCAAACGGGCTCTAAGTGTAGTTTCTAATCAAACATCAGAGTATACACAAGCTAAGCGTGGCAGACTATTTCCCCTAGCAGAAACTAGAAAAATAGAAGATACAGACTTAAAAACCCAAACATAACCTAGAAAAATAGAATATACAAGATTAGAACAAAAAACAATAGAATGAGAATATACAAGATTAGAACAAAAAACAATAGAATGAAGTCTGTTGGCCACAGAAATAAATTTAGAAAAACTCGAGCAACCTAAAGTAAAACTAACCTATCAAATCCAAAAAACAATGATAAGCAAACCAAATTTTGATAAATTGATAGAAGTAGCTAGAAAAACTCAAATATTAGGAGAAAATCCTATAAAAAATTGGGATAGAAATGAAGAGCTAGCAAAAATAAAAGTAATAAATCCAAATTTCATAATTAAGACAGCCGAGATTAAATACACTCCTCAATAATAAAAAAGAATTTGAAACTCAAATCAAAGAACTAGTAGACCTCAAAGTAACAAGACCTAATAATATGTTGAGAATGGTGTCCTAAAAGCATGAGATGTATTAGGATATTTATTATTTATTGAATAAAAGAATTTATTCATATAAAATTATATGCATATATTACTGAATATTTTATGAATATTACTGAAAATTTCATGATTATTTATGTGACCTTAAATATTGTATATAAGTGTTACATGCGAGAGGATAATATTTAAGAATAATAATCAAAACGACATAGGTAATGAATTTAATTAAAGTTCAGAATCTTTAATAAAAACAGTATTAATACATGTCATTGACATTTAGAATGTAATGGTGTTATTCGCACTGTTAATATAGCCAAAAATTGAATAAGTGTATTACGCATAATGAGATTGTGTAGAACATAAACACACAATATGAATTTATGATAATTTCCGTTAAGTATAGAAATTCTAATTAAGTTTACCGATAGTCATATATAGAATGGTCTTAATCTTAAGTTATTAGAAAACTCATAATTGTGAATTTGTATTTTTTGATTTACTCGGTACAGATTTTGAGATTGCCAAATCCTATTCCTTATATCTTAGAAACATGATGAAGTAGATAGTTATGAATGTTAATATACGAGATAGAATTCATTTTTTCTTGAAAAATAAGTAAATAAATAATTCACTTGAGAGTTGATTCGGTACTTGAACTAGTAAGAACTCCAATTCATGAATTTATTTTATAAATCACTGTCCATTAGAAAATCAATAGTGCTCAAGGATAAAAATGTAATTAGAGAAGTTAATAGATTTCACTTAGCTCTAATTATGAATTATTTATGGATGATTGATCTATATGTAATGACTATATCAAATGAACACTTCACAATTTAAAAGTAATTTATATTTATAATTACGAATGTGCAATTACAAATTTATAGTGGAGTAACATTTAAAATTAATATAAATAAATAATTAATTAAAGTTTTAATTAATTATTAATTTTATTAAAACTCAGAATTACAAGTCCATAAATTCCCGCGTCGTTCTTATAATCCTACAAAACATTAAAGGCAAAATAAAAATTTAAAAATTATAGAATTCTAAATAAAACGCTCGAAAATAATTAATTAATAATTAATTATAAATTAAATAATATGATAATTTAAATTTAAATTTTAAAACACACATTAAGTGTCCACATTGTGTACACGCCCTATGCAGTGTGAATCCCTCTGGAATTCAGTTGGTTGCTCTTTAAGTTATCCAATTGACTTATTTGATAAATTGTCTAATTGAAATTCAAATTAAATTAAGTTTAACTTAAATTGAAATTTAAATTTGAGTCAAAATTAGACTGCATGATGAAGACATAAGTTTTCTTTCTTTCCTACCTGCTATTTGCTTCTACCATAAGGAGGAATCTCCCTGTGGTTGCTGGACATATGGGATAAGGGAAAGTAGATTTTGTTTCTAAAATCAATTAGAAGTGAGAGATAATTATCAAGCTTTATGATAAAGTTTAGACTTCTTCTAGGAGTCTAACTGCTACTCTATAAATAAAAGATTACAGAAAATTGGAGAACACAATTGTTGCTCTCCCTAACATAGGTGGCTGAACTTTATAAAGTTAGAAAAAGAAAAATTCTCTCAAAAATTTCACGTCGTGCATGTGTTGATGTTTGTGAAAAACTTAGAGTGTTTATTTGCTAATCCCGTTTTGTTTCAAATATGCCCACACACACGTCTTTGTAGATTCAAGGAATTGACCAGAAAGATTCTGGTATTCTAAACAAGCTTAGAGAGAGGAACGTTCGTGGTCAAAAAATTCAAGTTATCAACCTAATCGTTCGCTAGGTAAAAAAAGTAATTTGATTAATTTATTCGCACATAAATTAATATAATTTAAAGAATTCAAGTTATCAACCTAATTGTTCGCTAGGCAAATAAATTAATTTGATTAATTTATTCGTGCATAAATTAATATAATCTATAGAGTATCTTAAAGTTTTATAAAAATTTTTATTATACACAATCCGCTAGATACACACTTTTGCATCCGAAATCATTTCGAAAACCAACATAATAATCCTCACAGATCAGCAGCATTTATGGTTATAGACCATGCATAAATTATTAGAGGAAAAGCTAGGATGGTAATAAATTATAGAAGACTATCAGATGGATACAAAATCCCCACCAAAGAGCTGCATCAATGGTGCAGAACAGAAAGAACCTTATGTTCTTCTTGATCTCCTCAAACTTAATGTAACCCCCTTCTTGTCCCAATGAAATTTTATATGACTTTGAACTAATTCTAAACTCATGATAGTACCGATTGAAAATAACGAGATTCATTTTGGAAAAAAGTAGGAGAACTCAAAGTATGACTTGAGAGAAGGGAGAGCATCTCTCTCTACAATGCAAAGTACATGGGCTTCAATTCTCATGTTTGAAAGCAAGTTTCTCATATTAGTCTTGCAATTTTCGCAAATACTTCTGAAATTTCATTATAGGAAGGATCTTCACCATTCTAATCAAAATTATTACATATTACCTCATCATCAATGACCATGAAACATGTGCTCGCAGGATCATGAACGGCATGATTTGGATTAGCAGACTGCTCTTCCTTCAAGCAGCTTCCCTTTCTTCTCTTGCTCTACTTACTGTCAATTCCGAACAAAGCAGCCATTTTTTAAGAACAAGAGATATAAATTGTTGTTTAAAAAAAACAAAGAGAGAAAGAAGAGAGGAAAGAAGAGATAAAGGCAGAGCAAAAAACAAAAGCAAATGACAAGGAAAAAAGAATTTTAAGGACATGTTTGTTTTACAACTCAAGTTGAGAACTTGAGTTGTGATTGTGAGAGAAAAATATTGTGATAAGCAAGTTGAATTTGAATTTTTATAAGAAAAAACACTGTAGCAAAAGAACGAATTGAATTGTGAAAAGAACAAGGCCTAAAAAATTTACAAAAAAGAGCCATGTGAAACGTTTCACGTGGCGCCCAACCTGGAAATGGGTTGGGGTTTAGTATAAGGTAAGTAATATATAATAGATGTATGTGTGCATATATATATATATATATATATATTATAGTTAGGAGGCATATGGGATTGAACTTTCCTCCGAACCTGTCATAGTACGAGAACCTCTTTAGTACTGGGGTCCGCCTTTATAGTTAGGAGGCACGTGCACTTTCTTTCTCCTAAATTCATTATTATGTACAAGGAAGTTGTTTCTTGTATTAGGGGTGTTGGAGAGCCCATGCAATGGTATTTTTGTCGGAAAAGTTTTGTACCTACATGTAGGTAATACAAAGGGAAGAAAAATTAAATTTATGTTGCAAAGGATAGGTATTAGCTATGGCGACAACAATTGCAAGTTGGAAAAGTTCTCTCTGCAGCATTCCTGTTCGTAAGCAATGATAGAAAGTCATACTCATCAATCACCAACAATAAATACACCTTCTTGTGTTCCTTAGCCAATTAAGAAAATAGAGAAAAAGGGAAAACACAAATTAAAAGTATTTCAAAAGCATGTTCAAGAAGCATATTTTATAAGCGTATTGAAGATGTATTTAATGAGCACAGTCTGTATTTAAAAAGTACATAAGGTATACATGAAAGAACGAAGTTGCCAAAAACAGTGCACTTGACTTGAATAATAGTGAGACTTGCTTCACTGGTGCACTTAGTATTGCAATTTGTACTCACATGCTTCCTTCCACCTTCTCCTATTTCTTAGCATCAAAATTCCAAATTTAGCAATCTCATTTCAAATTAAAACTCCAACTACACCACATAATCTCCTCATCCACCAATACTTTCACTAATTACCAACTTTAGCTCTCCAATGAACAAGCAAAACCATATGTTAAAAACTCATACCCAAAAAAAAAAAAAAAAAAGCTTTTCTTTTTGGCCTCTAACAAACGTCACTTGTAACTTATGGAGCATAAAATGAATGAACAGCCTAAAGTCTCATTTAACAACCACAATACCAGTAGTCTTACAACCTTTGACCCATACAGAGACACAAGAAACTTTCTTCATTCAAAGACAAAATAGGCAATGAGATAAAAACATAAAAACAAGGGGGCATTAGCAGAAAAGAAAATTAAAACACACCAAGTGAGGAAATCTCAAAAGAACAAAAATCAGAGAAAGCATCACCAATGAATGAGATTTAAAAACCTTTTTGAACACAATAGATAATCAGATAAGTACCAAATCTTTAGACAAATTCTTGCTTAGAAATTTAACATAAAACTTCAAAATTTAGAAAGATTCCCGTATTCATCACAACTTTCAAAACAGAGGAAGACCGAAGCATCTTATTTCTTACGAAAAATTTGGAATCCTTGGGTCCTTCCTTTGAAATTTATAACTCTCAAAATCACTTAACCAACTTAGAATCAAAATCCCCTTTCATATCCATTAAAAGCCAATAGTTAAACCAAAAATTCTAAAATTAAAACATAACAATCAGAATTATAAATTTTTAAAAACATTTTAATTGCCTTCAATCCCGTGATTATCACGAGGAATCATGATGAAAAATCAAAACATCAAAAATTAAATAAGAACCTTAAAATTATAGTGAAAAGTCTGACCTCAAATACGATGTTGAGCTTGATTTCTTCAAGAGTCTTTCCGCAAGCTTTTTTGTGAGAAAAACTGGTTTTTATGGTTGAAGTTTCCAGAAGCGATCAACAAAGCCATTGGTGCCAAGCTTTGCTGCATAAATAGTTGATGCGTTGTCGAGCGTGCATGGGCGCGGGCGCGCGCGCGTGTGTAAACTTTCATCAAACATCACCCAATGCCAACTTTATTTGCCTCTAAATGAGCATTGAAGTGTCACATACAGAATTTTTTTGAGCATTAAAATCACGGCAGTCACACAACAGTCCATCCCATAAGGTTAATAGACACTAGTTTCCCGAGAAACTGAATCTGGATACAAAATAAGACTATAACCTTCATTATTATTGGAGCGGGTTAATAAACACTAAGCTCTCTTTGTAACACAAATGGAAGTACAAGAACACACAAAGAAGAAGATACAAAACAAAACGCACATGACAAACTTGCAGCAATGGTTAATGATAACAAAGAAACAATCATTTCCTAAATCCCAAAAAAGGATCTCTCACTAATCCTTCTTTCTCACTTCACAGACCATAAACAATTCATTCAATAAAAGATTACCACTCCCCATGTCTGTAAATAAAGAAACACATACAAACAGTTAAACAGAAAAATGTTACAGCATCGAATCCCACTTGCAAGGATTTAAATTCCAAATCCTTGCAACTCCAAGCATCAACAGGGATTAGTAACAAAAACACCAACCTCTAAACTATCCATAAATTCTAGTGTTCGAAATTGACAACACAACTTTCCATCACATGTTATTGACCATCTCATGCACTTACCTTCCAACTCTGTAAAAAGCAACCCAAGAAAGCACCTGGTCTTATATAAGATCACGAGTTGGAATTTTCCATTCCCACCCAACAGATAAAGAATTCACTCCACGGTCCACAATATGACCCTAGATATATAAATGGCATGGTTGCAATAAGTATGTTCCACTACAACATAAACAAACGGCAAATACACTTGTGGTTAAGATGAACATACAGGAAAGCAGCTGAATACACACACACACTTCCACTCAAGGACATCATACAGGGTAATAGACACCTCATTATTCAGAAGGAAAAAGCGAGTTTAAACCAGACACTTAAACAATTACATGTACAACACTGACCCAAAAAAAAAAAGAAAAAAAAAGGAACAAGAACAAGAACAACCTGAATGAAAACAAAACAAAAGGTCACCAACAGATTGTAAGTTCAATACACTTTGTGGCTAAGATGAATATGCCACTTTGCAAATTTGATTCATGTTCAACTTCATCATGCATTTTCAAAAGTCACCAACAGATAGTACGTTCAATATACCTTGAATTCAATCTAACCCCAGAATTCCGTTCTTGAAATAGAAATATACCTTGAAACAATAATATCAACAACTTTAAGAGCAATTTTGAGAAGTTAGACTCTGGACATACTTCGGTGAGATGAAGAAGTTTCAGCAAGATGGCAATAAGGAAAAGAAGGTAAAAATAAATAAATAAATAAAAACACATCTGATTAGGCACGTACCTTCCAAAGGCAGACAGAGAAAATTTCAAACTTCAGCATTCTGCAATAGTCCATAAAATAGTAGGAGGTGTAATCTCCAAGCTGAACTTAACAACCAGCCCTTTTGGAAAACTCCATTAAAATAAACAAAACCCACTCTCTTCAACCCCAGCAAAGACAAGCCTCTTTTTTTCCCCCCTAAAACCGCCCCAAGAAATAGGAACTTGGGCTGTAGGAATTCGCGTTGCTCAAAGATTCAAAGCAAAGAAAATCAAATCAGAAATTATAAGGGGAAAAACCACAACTGATCAAAAACCCTAGACAGAGAGAGTTCTTTCTTAGCGTTTCTTTTTTATTTTGCAAAGACCTCACTCTCACACAACAATTCTCCACAACCTCTCTCAGAAGTCCAAATTAAGACTCTGCTTCTCCATCCAAATGCAGAGAGAGAGAGAGGCGGAAGAAGAGGCTGAGATTGACAAAAGAAGGAAAGAACGAAAGGAAGAGAAAGGAAGAAAAGAAAAAAATAATAATAAAAATAAATAAATAAACTGAGATCAGCAAGTAAAGGAAAAGACAAAATACACAATAAGACATTTTTAAACAATGTAAGAAAGGAACTTTCCTTTGTAAGATAGTCATAGATAGATACAGATTGATTAGAAATTATAAAAGGGTTAACCTCAACGGATACAAACTCTAGAAAGAGAGAAACTTCTTTTCTTTTTTTTGTTTTTTTTTTTTTTTTGTTTTTCAAAGATCTCACGCTCACACCATAATTTTCTTCAAAACCTCCTCTTATAAGCCCAAATTTACACTCTACTCTGTATCTCCATCCAAATGCATATACAAATAGTAAATAATTTTCAAGATAAGATAAGTAGGATAAAAATTTAACTGCCAAATGACATTCTTTCACGCAATGCAAAATAAAATTCACAATTCTTGTTAACCAAAAGCATAAGTATGAAGTATATTCCTAATTTACAGAATTTTCTACACCCTTTCTTCATGTCCTGTGATGCCAAACATCAACTCAACTAATAGTGCACTTGAGTTGAATAATAATGAGACTTGCTTCACTAGTGCACTTAGTTTCAATACCAGAACTGAAATTGCAATTTGCACTCACATGCTTCCTTCCACCTTCTCCTATTTCTTAGCATCAAAATTCTAAATTTAGCACTCTCATTTCAAATTAAGGTTGCGTTTGGTATGAGGGTTCTAGAACCGGAACCATATTCTGGTTCAAACCTTTGTTTGTTTGCAAAAAGTCAAAAATGGTTCTTAAAAACCAATGTTTGGTTTGGATGGTTCGGATTTGAAGTTGGAATCTTGATGTGATGTTTTAAACTAAAATCACCCCAAAAAATAAAACCACCTCCCCCCTTGATTTTAGATGGTTCAAACATCTGGTTCTGATTCCGGTTCCAGAACTATGGTTTGGACCCCAAGTTCAAACCATAAATCACGATTCTAGTTCTAAAATTAAAACAATCCTGATTTGAACCCTCGTACCAAACGCAACCTAAAACTCCAACTACACCACATAATCCCCCCATCCACCAATACTTTCACTGATTACAAACTTTAGCTCTACGATACACAAGCAAAACTATATGTTACAAACATATACAAAAAAAATAAAAATAAAAAATAAAAAGAAAACTTTTTCTTTTTGGCCTCTAACAAACGTCACATATAACTTATGGAGCATAAAATGAATGGACAGCCTAAAGTCTCATTTAACAACCACAATACCAGTAGTCTTAACCTTTGATGCACACACACACACGACAACTTTCTTCATTCAAAGACAAAATAGGCAATGAGATAAAAACATAAAAACAAGGGGGCATTAACAGAAAAGAAAATTAAAACACACCAAGTGAGGAAAACTCAAAAGAACAAAAATCAGAGAAAGCATCACCAATGAATGAGATTTAAAACCCCTTCTTAACACAATAGATAATTAGATGAGCACCAAACCTTAGACAAATTCTATTTAAAACCCCTTCTTAACACAATAGATAATCAGATGAGTACCAAATTTTTAGACTAATTCTTGCTTAGAAATTTAACATAAAACTTCAAAATTTAGAAAGATTCCCGTATTCACCACAACTTTCGAAACAGAGGAAGACCGAAGAACCTTACTTCTTAGGAAAAAATTTGAATCCTTAGTTCCTTTGAAATTTATAAAACTCTCAAAATCACTTGACCAACTTAGAATCAAAATCCCCTTCCATATCCATTAAAATCCAATAGTTAAACCAAAAATTCTGAAATTAAAACATAACAATCAGAATTATAAATTTTTAAAAACATTTTAATTACCTTAAATCCCATGATTATCATGAGGAATCATGATGAAAAATCAAAACATCAAAAATTAAATAAGAACCTTAACATTATAGTGAAAAGTCTAACCTCAAAGATAATGTTGAGCTTGATTTCTTTAGTCTTTCCACAAGCTTTTATGAGAAAAACTGGTTTTTATGGTTGAAGTTTCCAAAAGCGATCATCAAAGCCGATTGGTGCCAAGCTTTGCTGGCAGCAAGGACTGCAACTAATCCCTATCTATCCTGAGAACTGACTTGTATGGAGGTCTCAAAATCACCAGAATCTACATTGTCGGCAAAGACTGTGGCAAGACTGAGGCTTTCCGGCAAAGGACTTGCGAGCAGTGATTGGAGAAGGGGGAAAAAAGTGAAAAAGAAGAAGAAAACTCATATGACTAAAAAGTGAAGTATCAGGGTAAAAAGAAAAAAAAATGACCACCACCTGCATGCTTTAAGACTTAGTAATATATAAAGATAAAGATAAATGGAGATCAGTTGAGAATTTTAAATTTAAAAATATGAATTTGGAAGGTGAAAAAAAAAAAGAGAGAGAGATAAGGAATTTTCATCAATAATATCAATTTAAAGGGGCAATAGAATATAACCACCCTTAGTAGTTTTAGACCCCGATCATTTTACCGATTCGAGTTTAGAATTTGAGTTTGCCTACAGTAAAAAGCTCTCAGAAACGGTTACATCTAACTTTTTTGTTAGAGTAAAAAGCTCTCACATAAAGTCACATTTCAACTCGAATCAACAAACTAAATAGGTTAATGGGTAACAACAATTCCATATAAGTTTGCCACCTATTCTTATAGAAGACAAATGCGGAAAAAAAAAAAACACTCTTATAACTGACTACAGCCATCCACTTTCCTTCTCAAAAGAAAAGAATTTTTATTCACCTTTTCTTGCTGACATGAAATTGTAGCAATGTAAGAACAGATAAAGTGTAGCAATGTAAGAACAGATAAAGTTGTTTCAATCACTACTGAAACTTCTACAGGGAGAAGACTTGTATAAATAAAACTAATTGAACTCATATTGAATGAAAATATTATGTAAGCAAAAAATAAATAAATAAAGAAATGACAAAATATGTTATAGATTTAGAATTATGAATAAAACAAAACTATATAAGGAGTAAAAATTAATATAAACCTTTATGACGTAATGATTAAAAAAAAGAATGGTGTAGTTGAATTTAATATATTCAAAAAAAAACTATCAACACAAGCTTTGAATAGCAATAAGAAAAACATATTAAAGCATATATAATATCTATTAATTCATGAAGATATGGATAAGTAAATATGAAAGGGTTGTGATGACTAATTATAAGAGAATTAAAACTATGAGAAGTTACATAGAGTTAGATAACAACAACAATAACAACAAGCCTTAATCTCAACTTAATTGGGGTCGGCTATATGAATTTCACTTTTCCACATGGCTCTATTCGAAATTGAACTTTCCTGAAGGCCTAGATCTAGAATGTCTTTCCTAACGACTTCGGTCTACATAATTCTTTGTCTACCCCTCTCTCTCCTAATATTAGGTATAAGAATGTCCTCTCAAGTACGAGCCGGAGCTTCTAGCGGTCTACGTTGGACATGTCCGAACCACTTTAAGCGGTCTTCGCGGACATTATCTTCTATTGGTGCTATACCTACTTTACTACGAATAACTTCATTCCTTATGCGATCCATTCTCGTATAGCCACTCATCCATCTTAACATACGCATTTCTGTCACACTCATCTTATATATATGTTGTCTCTTAATGGCCCAACATTCACTACCATATAACATAGCTGGACAGATTACAATCCTATAGAACTTTCCTTTCAACTTAATAGACATCTTGCCATCACATAAAACTCATGTAGCATTCTTCCACTTAACCCACCATGCCTTAATCCTATGTTGAATATCCTCTTCTATATCTCCTTTGTACTGCACTATAGACCCAAGGTACCTAAACTTCCTAGAAGCCCCAATCTCCACACCATCTAAAAAAATTCCATCACTCTAATTACTTAAGTTACTAAACCTATAATGCATGTATTCAGTTTTCGTCCAACTTAACTTAAATCCCTTGGTCTCGAGAGTCTGTCTCCACAGTTCAAACTTACGATTAACTCCTTCCCTATGTTCATCAACTAAAACTATATCATCCGCAAAAAACATTTTTTTAGATAACAATAAAAAAAAAGTAAAGTGAAATTACATTGATCTGTATGAATTCACAGACAACGAACAAATAGCAAGCAATCAAAGAAACATCTTTAGGAGCTTTAAAAATGAGAGATATACAAAGGAAACTTATTAACCGGCCATAATTAGAAATACAATTTAAACCATCACAAGAAACTCTTTTAAGACTTTTATGGATATTTTCTTTGTCCAATAAGAAAACGGAAAAATAATAATTCAGATAAAGAGAGGAATGTCAAGAAAAGAATCAAAATTCAATTTTCTTCTTAAGCAGCACATATAGGAAGAAATTTTAACACAAACACAAATCAAAAATAAAAAAGGATACGATACTAAAAAAATAATCGAATTCATTTTTTAATGAAAGCTTTTAACGTAAAGTCCAACAATTGACATACAACAAAGACAAAAGATCAACATAGTTGTAAATTAGATCTTTTTTTTTAAAAAAAAAAAAAGAAGAAGAAGAAGCTCAGAAGCTCTCACCAAGCTATGGCTTCACAGAAAAACGATTTTTCTCTGATTTCATATGCATTACAGTTGGATCGTGACAGAACCTAGTCTTTATCAAATTTATTGTCGTTTTGTTAGATTTTTTGTGGTTGGGGCCATGTTATCTGTTTTCAATTTACTCGTATCTAGTAATGAATAATGATTTTAGATTCTGTTTGCTAAGAAGGAAAGAAAATGGGAGGGAAAAGAAAACCACAAGGGATAGAAAATTAAAAGGATGAGCAAATGTAAATGTTTTAACTATCAAGTTCACAAAGTTCTCAAACCCTAGGGTAAAACAGGAAAATAATGTTGTGGGTTATAGAAGATGTGGAGACGAACTTCAAAATTTCATACCTTGTCCTAACCCCAACATCCCAAATGGTGAAGCAGATGTTCTTATATTCCAGTCTCCACATTAAAACCTATAAACAAAAAGATGTGTAGTTAATCATAATAATCACAATAATCATAAATGTATACATGTAAAAATCCAAGAACGTTAAGAAATTTTATATTTAGCAACCAAATTGTATTTACAAGCTTCAAAATTTCATACTTTGTCCTGACCCCAACATCCCAAACGTTGAAGCTGATATTCTTATATTCTAGTCTCCACATTTAAACCTGTAAACAAAAAGATGTGTACTTAATCATAATAATCACAATAATCATAATTGTATACATATATAGCTTCAAGAACATTTAATAATTTAATATTTTGCAACCAAATTGTATTTAAAATGCTTAAGATCCATTTGAAACAACCAAAAGAAATATACTTTGAGAACGCGATTCCAAAAACAAATATACTTTTGTATGGCTATAAATCCTTAAAAATGAAAGAAACAAAGCCTGCACAGTATGACAATATGCACAAATTAACAAGGGATGGAGCGAAAAGATGAATAAGCATCACAAAAAATATTAAAAATATGCACAAATTAATTCTAGGACCGAGATTTATAACCTCAATGAAGGGAGGATGTTTATTAACTAACCGCCAAAGCTTATTCCTCAAACGATTAGGTGTAGTTTCTAATCAAACATCAGAGTATACACAAGCTAAGCGTGATGGACCATTTCTCAAACCAGAACCGAGAAAGATAGAAGATACAAAATTAGAACTCCAACAAAACCTAGAAAAATAGAAAATACAGAATTAGAATCAAAAACAATTGAAAGGAAGTCTATTGGCCCCTGAAATAAATTCAGAAAGACTCGAGCAACCTAAGTAGAACTAGCCTAAAAAATTTACAAAAAAGAGCCGTTCGAAACGTTTCGTGTGGCACCCAACTTGGAAACGGGTTGGGGTTTAGTGTAAGGTAAGTAATAGATAATAGATGTATGTGTGCATATAGGCAGGTGCACTTTCTTTCTCATAAATTCATATTATGTACAGGGAAGTTGTTTCTTGTATTAGGGGTGTTGGAGAGCCCATGCAATGGTATTTTTGTCGGAAAGGGTGTTGTACCTACATGTAGGTAATACAAAGGGAAGAAAAATTAAATTGATGTTGCAAAGGATAGGTATTAGCTATGGCGACAACAATTGCAAGTTGGAAAAGTTCTCTCTGCAGCATTCCTGTTCGTAAGCAATGATAGAAAGTCATACTCATCAATCACCAACAATAAATAGCACCTTCTTGTGTTCCTTTGCCAATGAAGAAAATAAAGAAAAAGGGAAAACACAAATTAAAAGTATTTCATAAGCATGTTCAAGAAGCATATTTTATAAGCGTATGGAAAATGTATTTAATGAGCAGTCTGTATTTAAAAAGTACATAAGGTATACATGAAAGAACGAAGTTGCCAAAACACAAACTGGTATGAGAGCAAAAAAGTTTCGCAATAGAAATCAAACTATAACTATACAAATCCAACAATTAACTCTATGAATATCACAGAGCAACAGAATAATCAACATACCTATTACTTTAGGGCTTGGGATTGAAGATCTCTGCATAGGAAAAAAAAAATGACGTCTCCTTGCACTTTTTCCTTTATGATGACTCTTATTCCTAAGAAGAAGGGGAATATTGTATGCGACAAAATAAACTCACAATTTATCACCTTTTGATGTAGATGTATATGTCATCCACCCATATGTCCAAGCACTAAAGAAGTGATAAATGAAATGAAATCCAAGGAGAGAGAGAGAGCTCCTTAAAACAAAATTTCACCACAAACATATTGTCAAGTAGGAATAGTTATTGTTCACACTCTGCTAGAATTTTAAGAAACATATTTCCAAATTCTGTCTTAGCAACTGGATTGCAAAAGTGGAAAATATGCGTGACGACATGCTAAAAGTGAAAGACAGAAATAGAAAAGTTATCTTTTGTATGGCTATAAATCCTTAACAATGAAAGAAACAAAACCTGCACAGTATGACAATTTGCACAAAAAATAGAAGATACAGAATTAGGAACCCAAACAGAACTTAGAAAAATAGAAGATACAGAATTAGAATAAAAAAACAATTGAAGAAAGTCTATTGGCCGCAGAAATAAATTTAAAAAGACTCGAGTAACCTAAAGTAGAGAGAAACAGAAAAGTTATCTTTTGTATGGCTATTAATCCTTAACAATGAAAGAAACAAAACCTACACAGTATGACAATATGCACAAATTAACAAGGGATTGAGCACAAAGAGGAATAAGCATCACAAAAAATATAAAAATAAAATAAATATAAAAGGAAAAAATCTGCAATACAATCACCCACTCAGATGGCACAACATCAAGTTCTTCTTGGTATATGTCACTTTTTCATTGAACTTCAAAATTTATGTAAGGTAATACACCATTTAATCCTTCAACACAATTATATAGAAAATAATACGCCAATGGTACTAAGACTGCACATATTATTATTCATCTACCTTCTAATCCCAAAATACTTCAATATGTATCATACATACCCTTCCTATAAAACATAGAAATTAAATTGTATAAAGATGTGATGGAACAAAAATTACAACATGATTAATAGTGGATTCCACAAAGACAAAGAAGTTATTTAATAAGTAAATTTATTTCATAGGGTAGAGAGAACATGAAAAAGAAGCAAGTGAACGAAAATTCAAAGACATGTGTTTAAAGAGCATAAGTGATTTATGGTTTGCGTCTTCAAGAAATAAGGTGTATTATCCTAAAAAGTTTAACTAAGCTGTGGGCCAGATGAAGGGGAAGGCATGTGGGCTAGATGATATTTCAATAGGGGTTTGGATGGCGTTAGGAGATGTTGAAATTGTGTGGCTCACTAAGCTTTTTAATGACATACTAAAGAAGAAGCATATGCCTAATGAATGGAGGAAAAGTATTCTTGTCCCCATCTTCAAGAATAGAGGAGATGTGCTGAATTGCAACAATTATAGAAGCATAAAGTTAATAAGCCACACTATGAAACTTTGGGAGAGAGTTATTGAAAGGAGATTAAGGGTCACAACTACCATCGCAGGTAACCCAATTTAGCTTCATGCCAACCACGTAAGCCATTTTTCTTCTTAGGATGCTGATGGAAAGGTACAAAGAAGCCAAGACGAACCTACATATGGTCTTTATAGATTTAGAAAAGGCATATGATAGGGTGCTGAGGGAAGTTTTATGGTGGGTGCTAGAAAAGAGAGTAGTGCATCTGAGGTATATCAAGGTAATTAAGGACATGTACGATGGAGTGGTCACGAGTGTAAGAACTGTTGGAGGCTACACAGCATAGTTTCCCATTCGGATCGGCCTTCATCAAGGATCTGCTCTTAGTCCTTATCTTTTCACCATCGTGGTGGATGAGCTGACAAGAGAAATCCAAGATAGAGTTCTTTGGTATATGCTTTTTGCGGACGATATAGTTTTAGTTGATGAACATAGGGAA
>NW_010368056.1:177407-183991 GCF_000414095.1 Morus notabilis | reverse complement strand
GAAAGAGTTGACCGTAAGTTAGAACTGTAGAGACAGACTCTTGAGATGAAGGGATTTAAATTAAGTAGGATGAAAACCGAATACATGCATTGTAGGTTTAGTAACTCAAGTAATCAGAGTGATAGAATTTCTTTAGATGGTGTGGAGAATGAAGCTCCTAAGAAGTTTAGGTACCTTGGGTCTATAGTGCAGTACGAAGGAGATATAAAAGAAGATATTCAACATAGGATTAAGGCAGGGTGGGTTAAGTGGAAGAATGCTACGGGAGTTTTATATGATGGTAAGAGCTTATTAAGCTGAAAAGAAAGTTCTATAGGACTGTAATCCGCTCAGCTATATGGTAGTGAATGTTGGGACATTAAGAGACAAAATATATCTAAGATGAGAGGCTACACGGCAGAGTTCTCCATTCGGATCGGCCTTCATCAAGGATCTGCTCTTAGTCCTAATCTTTTCACCATCGTGATGGATGAACTGACAAGAGAAATCCAAGATAGAGTTCTTTGGTGTATGCTTTTTGCAGACGATATGGTTTTAGTTGATAAACATAGGGAAAAAGTTAACCGTAAGTTAGAACTGTAGAGACAGACTCTCGAGACCAAGAGATTTAAGTTAAGTAGGCCGAAAACCGAATACATGCATTGTTGGTTTAGTAACTCAAGTAATCAGAGTGATAAAATTTTTTTAGATGCTGTGGAGATTGAGGCTTCTAAGAAATTTAGGTACTTTGGGTCTATAGTGCAGTACAAAGGAGATATAGAAGATGATATTCAACATAGAATTAAGGCAGGGTGGGTTAAGTGGAAGAATGCTACAGGAGTTTTATGTGATGGCAAGATGCTTATTAAGCTGAAAGGAAAGTTCTATAGGACAGTTATCCGCCTAGCTATGCTATATGGTAGTGAAAGTTGGGCCATTAAGAGACAACATATATCTAAGATGAGCGTGGTAGAAATGTGTATGTTAAGATGGATGAGTGACTATACGAGAATGGATCACATAAGGAATGAAGTTATTCGTAGTAAAGTAGGTGTAGCACTAATAGAAGATAAGGTGCGCGAAGGCCGCTTAAGGTGGTACAGACATGTCCAACTTAGACTGCTAGAAACACCAATTCGTGCTTGGAAGGACATTCTTATACCTAATACTAGGGGAGGGAGGAGTAGGCCAAGAATTACGTGGACCGAAGTAGTTAGAAATGACATTTTAGATCTAAGCCTTCAGGAAAGTTTAATTTCAAACAGAGCTACGTGGAAAATTGAAATCCATATAGCTGACCCCAATTAAGTTGGGATTAAGGCTTATTGTTGTTGTTATATCCTAAAAAGTTTAACCTCTTTCTAATACAAAAGAATCAAGGCAATCTTCCAAACATCTTTCTCTTCTACACACATGCAAGTGATACAAACACAACTTGTACAAGGTAAAGTAATCCGAATTCAGAGCTAAGACCTCATCAATGACATCAACCATATATTAAGAGAAGGAAGTTTTAAATTTTATAGTGGTTACTGAAAGAATGAAATCGATTTCTTTATATTAAGAGAATAAAGTTCTAAATTTTACCGGGAAAAGGTTTTCAAGAGAAATAATTGTGCATGAATCCACCACATCACTAACCCCAAAAAAAAAGGAAATAGAAACTCCAAGCATCTTATAGGTTCTATAAAATAAACAAATTCCTTCATATTTAGAGCAACAGAGTTGGCAGCATCTGGAAGAAGGTATAAATCACATGACAAAGACATTAAGCAAAATTATATTGGAATAAATTTATTTAGTAATAAAGCCAAAACACTAAACCATACAAATCAGCAGAAGGAGACGCAGAATCACAAGAAAAAAATGATTGTCCAAGTAAGGGAAAAAAAAAAGCACCACACAATTGAACTAAGAACTATTAAAAAATTTCAATGCAAAGCGATATTTTCACATGAAACAGTAGACTTGCCCTAACGAAGAAGAAGATATGACCTGCATCAAAGAGGAAAAAAGTCACAAATGATCAAAAACCACGCGAAAGAAAAGACCTATTATTGTTTTTTTTTTTTACCCACATCAAAGGGAAAAAGAATTAGATTACAAGAAAGCCCCAAAAAGTGATAAAGTGATTTTTTTGGTGAGGACTCACAGTAATTTTTCAGAGTCAATGGCCTTCTATTACAAAACCACGCCAAAAACCCAATCGAAACAAGAGATTACCGGCATGAACCAAATTCACAGATTCCAATTACGGAGTTCTCAGGAACCATCTCCACGCTCAGCTTTCTCTTGAGAGGGTTCGCAACCAAATTCTCAGTATTAACATACTATAAACCTCATGAAACAGTCACAGATAAAGAATCTTTCAGTTATTGAAAGGTTAAAGACATAAACATTCTGAAAGAGGTAACTCTAACTGAACTAAATTTTTCATTTTCAGAAAATTGCCAAAAAGTTTGTAAGGAAATTGACAAATATCTTCCTAGAAAGCAGCAGAGGCGCACGAAATGTCAGCCATCAATTAGAATGTTTTTTTTTTAACAGAGTAAAAGTTTTAGCGTGCAAATTATGGAAAGAATTTAAACTATCTAGGAAGAAAGAAATTCAAGGTCCTAGAGTTGTACGAGTTGAAGCACAAGACAAACATCCAACGCTAAAAAGAAAACTGGTACCTGAGGAGCAAGTAGCAACAATGAGACCTTCAAGATGAGGTTTTGGTCTCAATATCTTGACCAGTATCCCTCCAAATAAAAACGTTAACCCGATATTGACCTTGTTCAAGGACTTTAGAAAATCCGCGGGAAGAAGATTGGCATAGGAGGTAGCCGTGAAAGCTCCCAACATGACCACAATCAGTAGGTAAATATGCCATTATTGTAATACAATTAAAAATAGGTGCGTCTATTAACATCTCTTTTTCTACTTTTCACACACCCCCTTCTAACATTACTAAATTACCCATTATTAAAATTACTATTAAGGATAGTAGTATTTAAAAAAAAATACTTATTACACACCCATCATTAAAAACAAATGAGAAATACTAAATACAGACCCTATTACATACTCTTTTACAGATACTACCATATTCATTTGACATGTGTCATTTTCACTCTTTCAAAGGAGCACATATTTTTTCAATCATATTTACAGGACTGTCATTTTTTTCAGTCTATATTTACACTTTTTTTGCACCCTTTTATTGATTTTTTTTTTTGTAACGATTTAATATGACAATAATAATATAACTTGTGCTACTGTGCATTGAATTGGAATTTTCTCACGTTTCACCTTTGTAATTGCTAGATCTTGCATGGACTGGACCAAAAGAAAACAAGTGTATCTGTATCATTGCTTTTTGAAACTATAATAGTCGATCGATTCCATAAGAAAATGGAAAATAAAAAATAATGAACACAGATAAAATCCCATCTAAACAGTTGCGATTCCTATTGAAGGAGTCTAACATCTTGTGTGTGAATTATCTGCTAGTATTCATTTCAGTGTTGTATGAATCATTTCTTACGAGGGTGTCAATGATGTATGCAATCTTGTTGAGATTTTTGTTCCAACATACTATAAATTCAACGACTGTAAACATATTATTAACCACAAACTCAACCAATATATTTTCAGGAAAAAAAAACAAAAAAACAAAATGAAGCCAACATACCTTTCACACATAATAAATATATATACACGCACAAACGAGAAAGGATGGATGGGTACAAAAAATGAATAAAAGGAATGGGTACCAAAAAAATATGTTAACGTAAACTTAAAAAGAAAGGATGGATGGATTTTCAAAAGAAAAAAACAATACAATTAGTTTCAGGTTTTTTTTTTTTTTTTTAAAGAGATGAGTGTAACAAGTAATGGATATGGTTTAAGAGAGTGTGAAAAGTAGAACCTGAGGTGATTTAATTATAGGGACTTTTTTGAAATTTTAAGAGGGGTGCATATACGCACCTTTAAAATATTAGTAGCCTTTGTACATAAACTATGGAGAAAAAAAATCATATCTCTTACCCTAACCTACTATTTGAATAAATAAAAAAACTTAAAAAAAAAAAAGGATAAAATAATTTTAATATCTTATATTATAACAAAACATGCTTTTGGTACAGTGTGTTTTTTGATAATATTAAAATTGTACTTGACTTTTTGAAAGCTCTCAACATGACCTTGTAAAACGGGCATGGATGCCACCTCTAAGAATGTCAAGACAAACTTCTCTTCTCTTTTAGTTTCTTTTCACGATCTGATCTCTCGACTCTCGACAACACCAACCGGCCTTTAACTTGTTTGTTCATGAATAATGTTGGCTTTACTCTCATATACAATGCATTACAAACAACTTTGTATATATACTGTAAGACTTGAACAATACTACAGATAAGTTCTCCTAATCCGAACATAAGAAATATAAAAAAAACATCGACTTTGATATAATCACCAATGGGTACCGAATTTTAGATCAAAAAAATCCGTGCACACAATCATATCAAGAAACAAACTTTGAGAAATTAAGGGAAAGAAATTAGGAGTTACCGGCCATCGGACCACGGATCGTCCTCGTAGGTGGAGAAGATCTATGCAGTTGCTGTCTTTCCATCGGACGAGAGTCTTGACGTCAAGGATTTCCTTCATATTCCCGTTAGCCACTGCAACTTTTACTTTTTTCTTTGCCTTTGCCCTAGAGAAATCCAAACAAGAACACATTTCTATTGTCGATCGAATTCGAACCCCAAAATTCCTCTCCTATGGAAATCCTAATCTGATTTAGAAAATGGTTAGAAATCGAAAATACATCCAAGAGAAAGGGAGATAGAGATTAATAGGTGGCTAAAAGCAAAGCAAACAATTTGAATAAATTGAAAAAAACAAAAAACAAAAAACCTATTTCAGACTAAACCAAATTCAAACCAAACCCTAAGATTCAAAAATGAAATTCATTTTTCCTTCCGCAGCCACAGCTTCGAATCCATCCCAATCGGAACCAAAAGGATCAAACGCTTATCAGGTCACGAACTATGAATTTCTCCGATTCAGCTAAAATTCATGCCAAATTACGCGATCCTGATAGATTGAAAAGAAATAGGAAAACTTTATTGAAAAGGAAAAATTACAAGGGCAAGAGGAAGAGGTTGAGGAGACTTCATCGTCCTCTCCCTTGAGATCGCTCGGCTGCATGGGTGCTTCATGGCTGGGGAATCTAGAGAGGGGAAGAGAGAAGAAACGGAGGAGAGAGGGGGAAGAGGCGAGAGAGATTGAGAGGGCTTTGGGTCGGTTCTTTTCTTGCATGTATACTTTAAATTACTGAAACACCGCTCAGTCAGCTTAAATTGCAAGCTATATTTGCTACTCCCCTCCAATAACAACCGCCACGTAATTGAGGCCGTTACTACACACGCGTGGCCTTTTTTTCCTTTTCTTTTCGCGTGGGAGTTGCCACGTGGCAGTCATATGGAAGAGAACTATTCAAAAGAGATTGGCTCGTATTGGTAGATTAGATGAGATATATTTAAGTAATTATAAAAGTTAAAAAGAATGCTTTGTGGAGGAGATAGAAAGATCTAAGAGTGACATTAAGGCTGATCATGAGGTGAAATGAAGAGCAAGCGAAAGCAGAAGATAGAATAGGAGTCAAAGAAAGACTTGGGGTTATGATTGTGTATTATTTACGCGTATAATATTTTGTTACAGGGCATAGTCATAGGAGTTAGAGACTCTATTATTTATTACACAAATTGGGAATCACCGTGTGTACTTAGAATACTAAAATATTATAGAGATCATCGCATTATATTTAGAATACCAAATATATCCTTAGAATATAGGTCGGTATCTTACCACAATACCAGAAGAAGTGACAAGGGCTAAACGATGGCGGAACAACCCATAGTGACAGCATAGCGCCGGTATCCATTTAAGTATCGTATAGTTACCGAACAGTAACTGTCGGTATCCATCTAGTTATCAGTATCCGGCCATGATACCGATATCCATCTAGTTAATGGTATCCAGCCATAATATTGGTATCCAACCACCGTACCGACTGATAACTATTGGAATTGGTACCAATTTCAACTTCTTACTCGTCGAAATACATAAAATTCAAAAAAATCACCAAAGCTATAGAAAATACAAGAGAAAACACGCAAAAAAATCACAAAATTCATAAATCCATTCATTTCTTTAAAGAAAAAGAAAAGAAAAAATTGATCAATCTTTGATCTCCCCCACATGAGAGAGATATTTTCGGCGACTGTGCGGCCACTGCGGGACGAGCATAGGTCTACATATCTCATCATTCGCACACTCCTGAACAAGTAATAAAGTGAATGAATAGAGTATCGTTCACACGGAGAAAGTTACTAATATTTTTCTTAATAAGATCTAAGAGATGCAATGTAAATAAAATTTTAATGGTTTGATTCAACTACAAAGGCTAAAAGAAGTGCACGCTCAGTTATCAAAAGTAAAAATCAATCTATGTGAAGGACTAGAACTCAATTTTCCCTTCACTGCTGCTATGACTTTTACTCAAGCAATGCTGTCAGTAAATCTAAAACACGAATTTTACACAAAAATCTTCCGAT
>NW_010368056.1:95163-177390 GCF_000414095.1 Morus notabilis | reverse complement strand
TTCCGATCTACTAATGATTTTGCCTCTTTACTCAAATTTCAACATATTTCTATGAGAAATCTAAACAGAGAGGTTATGTTAAGCATAGCTTTCAATTGGGCTATGTGAAACAAGTGTATATTCCTATACTACTCGTAAATCAACTAAATCTCTTTGTGAAATTTAGTTAAATAACACACTGTTCAATATCGGTTTAATCCCAATCAACTTTTCAGCAAATTGAAATTACTATTTTGCTTATGATGGCCGATCAGTAAACAAAAAATGAACAAGAGAGATTATATTGAACAAACTAATCAGTATCAATATAGCAAAAGTGAGCATACACAACGTCAAATTATAGATCTAGGTACTTTATCATCCCAGCCAAATAAATTTAGCTCATAATTGTTCTATTTAGTTCAACAAAATAGACAGCCATAGTTTGAGTACAGAGGAAGAGGAAAGATAAACCAAAATGAGGAAAATAGCAATAAAGACAAGATGAAGCTTGGTAGTCTATTTTTGTGGCTTCACTCCTTAAGATTTCCAGCTCTAAATTCGTCACCTCCCGTACTCGTCCTTCCTTTCTCTCTTTCTCTCTAGTTTTCTTTTTGCTCTCTACTGCCTTCCTTTCTCGGTACCCTCTTGTTCTATTTTCTCTTTCTTTCTAGCTAGTTTTATTTTTGCTTCCTGCGGCTCTTCTCTTGAGGAAAATAAAGTGCACTTCTCTTTAGGGCAACCAAGGATGCTGAGGTGGTTCCTACTCAGAGGTTGGGTCCAACTGACTAAGCACAAAATCCACATTCTGTGTACTTTGTCTTAATTCTCGCATAGAGTTATGCGCTAACGTCATCCATTATCTGCCTGTTGTCACATTTTTACTGCAACAAATGTTGTAGCATTTATCCTCACAAAACCTACAAATAAGAAACAACACCTCTTGGACACATGTTAGCCCCTTCCTTGATCAAGTTTTCTTCAAAAACATTCTTTTTTCCCCTCTGCAATACATTCTTTTTTTTATCCTTTCAAATGTGACCCTCATAAATATTTTTTTACCCTCTAACAGTCCTATTGAAATAATTTCTCTTCATATAATGAAAAGTGAATGATGGACAGTGCGCAACAGTTGGCGAGCAGTGTGGAGAATGGGAAATTGATACCGCTCGCATTTTTATTCCGTAATATGTTTTATTATGACAATACCTTTTTAATTATATGTATGTAGTATGGTTTTAAGAAGAGTGAGACTTCATTTATAATTTAAAAGTTAACGTATGATTTAAAAAAAAATGCTGTAAATTTCACCTTAATTAATTGAAGTATTTTAAGCGGGTTTCATGATAGTAAGTTTAAGAGACGACTTCCTAGATTGGGTCGTCACAAGAACAAATAAAATATGACCATATAATATGGAGTAACAAACATGCCCTAAAATTGTAGGTCACAAAATAGTGAGAATTAAAACTACCTAGAAAATATATGAAAATCATTACAATAAACAAATATTTAAATAAAAATATTTTCTGGTAGCTCATATGCATCCATGTAAGGAGTGTACATCCCAATGCCCTTTTTTTAAAAGGAAATGTTAAATTTTGTGGGAGAGCTCTGTAACATAATAACCGAGACAATTTGACATGTTTAGACTCACGACAGGCGAGTACATAAACATTCACTATTATCAAATTCTCACAATTAAATATGCCTTATAATAATAATCACATAATATAAATTTTATGGCGTCAATCATCAACAAAATGCCCAAGAAAAAATTTGTTTAAAAATTGTGTGAATTAGCCACCCATAAAAATATAAAATCAATAATATAAAAATATTAAAAACATGATTTTATGGTGATCCAAACTCAAAATAAATCATTTTATTGCGTGGAAAATGAAAAACGGAGCACAACGGAGAAAACGGCGGTCAAAACGGACTTCGGATGTGTTCATACGGACCAGTCAAACTTTAGTCAAATTTGTTTTTGAAAAACGACATGTAATTTTGGGGGCAAAACTAAAAATGACAAGTCGTTTAGAAAAACGACCGCAAACTCTAAAACTCAAAATTAAATGACATGCCGTTTATGTCGTCTTCAACCCCCAGCCGGTCAAAATGACCCGGTCCGTGCCCACAATCCGACCCGGCCATATCTTGGCCTCCGGAATTTCATTTTTGACGATTCAAAAGGCGTTTTTTGCTAAATTTCACCCTCTTTTGATCCATAACATCAAAATGACCTAAAACCCTCAAAATCATGGGCGAAAATTAAAACCAAAAACCGGCCATTTTTAAACTTCGAAACATAATGAATCCGGCCAAATCTACCCACGAAACTCAAGGAAATCATCACCCATAAGCTATACTTGAAGTGGGTAACCTCAAAACAACGTTTCCTTGAGCTAAAATACGGATTTAGATTTTGAATTTTTCTTCCACCAAAAATGGAAAAAATTTGAAAAAACATAACTCTAAACCCAAATAAATTGGCTCTGATACCATTTGCTATATTTAAATGATCTAAACTAGATCATAATAACTAATCTGGCCTAAAATTTGAAAATGTCACAAAATTCTTATTTGGGATTTAGGCATACCTCATATTTCAGTGGGCAGCGGAAAAGCGTCGTCAACAGTCTCCGGAATCTGCCAATGGCCGACTGGAATCCATAGAGAACCTGCAAATAGGAAGAAGAGTTGCAATAGGTGCTCTTGAGCTCCTCCCTATCTCTCCCTCTCTCCACCGTTCGGCCACCCCTAAAAAAACTCCAACAAGCACAAGCCCCCTTCTTACTAAAGAAGGGGTGCTGCCCATATAAACCAAATAAGCCTAAGGGATTTTAAGCCATATTCAATGGAGAGGGTATTTAGTCCAATTGGCTGATAAAATATTATGAGATTGAGAGAGTTCATATGCAGTTAATAAAACAAGAGTTCATCTCATTATAGACTGATATTTAACATACATACATGTGTTACTTCACATTAATACAATTGTTCATAAGATATTTTAATTAATTACAGAGTGAATTATTATGATTACGAGAGTCCACATGAAATTACACCAAGGACTCCTCAACTTGCCGAACTCAAATTAGCGGCCGAAGAATTAAGTACTACTGTGAAACAAATTAAGAAATAAGCCATTTTATGGCCCAATCAAACAATGAAGAGAAAGCAGCCAGAAGAAAACAACAAGTCCACTGCCTCACATTCAGATTCTTACCACTTAGAAGGCCTTTTCCAAACTGAATAGCGATAAATTGAAAGAACACTACCGTAACAGAAGCCGCCAAAAACCAATAGCTCTGAAGAACAACCATAAAAACCTCTTTCTTTGCCAAGTTGATGACATTCAACAGATTGATGAGTTGGCAAAGTGTGAAAGTGTTGAAGATGAAGGTTTCCCAAACATCTTTATCTCTTTTGGTTGAGGCATGTTTTCCCAGAATAATGGAGTACTCAAAGATGATGAGCAGAAGAATAACTTGATAGCAAACTTGAATGGCTATGTTTATCCATATGGTTTTGGTAATGAGTGAATGAGTTCTCTTAGAGGGTCGTCGATCATCGTCGCAATTTAACTCCATTGCCATCATTAATCCACCAAGAAGACACAAAATCAAGTTCACCCATGTCATGTGAATTGATGATAAGGGGGATTCTCCTGAGTGCATTGTCAAAACTAAGATTATGATCAACCCGGATATCCAAGCAGTGAGCTGAAGTTGAAAGAACTTCTGAAGGCTTTCGTATTGCTGTTTACCACGCTCTCTTATTCGGATTACCGATGGATCTGGCCTATTCTTAAGGGAGACATCAGAAACGGCTTTTGCCATCACAGTGCACCTACCATCCTGAGTGATCCCCACATCGGCCTCTTTCAGAGTTAATGCGTCACTCGCCCTTGACCATCCATAGAAGGCAACTACTTTTCCATTTTCTTTCAATTTTTTGACCATAAGTAGCTTGTCCTCAGGGAGGGAATTTCCCATTACAGTGATCTACTCCACTAGTTTCCTCTGCATCTCTGACTCGACCGATATCCCTCGAATATTTTCAGCTTCAGTAATTTCCTCATCATTTGAACCAGGCCTGAAAAATCCCAATTCCCAAGCAATGGATTTCACTCTTGGTAGCTCATCTTCTGAGACTAATTTGATGACCAATCCTGCTTCTCTAAGAGCTTCCACAAGGGACTTAATCTCTTCCTTACATGGGTACTTGAGACCTACAATTGCCAACAAGCTAAGCCCATCTCTCTTGAGTTCTCTAACCTCAGTCTGTCCATAAGCAAATGCAATTGGTCCAAGACCATTGTTCTCCATATTTTTAATTACATTCTCAAACATTCTCTTTTGATCATTCACTATTGCATGCCTTTCACCTCTAGTGTCATAGAAATGTGAGCACATTTCCAATATTGTTGAAGGAGGTCCTTTCCAGTGCAAGTGCAGAAGACTTTGTTCCTCTTCTTCGTCGCTGATTTTTCTCATCAAAACCTCACAACCTTTCTTGCCAGAGCTCAATGTTCTTCGGTACTCAATAACTTGAGACTTTTCATCTGAATTGCTATCTCCATTAATGCACGAGAGGAGAAAATCATCCTTTGGACTAACATGAACCCACACTCCAATTCCTCGGTCCAGTACCGAATCAGTAACTACTGATTTGTCTTGTGTTCTGCCAGCTACGTCTTTCTCGCCCATCCAAAACTCCTTGATCTCAATTTCCTCACACAAGTGGTCACCAGATGCATCAATTATGAGGAAGGTGACCAGCCCCATGGTGCAACAACTTGACAAATAAGATAGAAAAGATTATAATATAAAAAGGACAAACAAGAAAAGAAAGAAGAGGGAAGAAAAGGAGAAATGTTGAAAAAAAAGAGAAAGAAGTAAGAAAAAAAAAAAAAAAAAAAAAAAAAAAAAAAAAAAAAAAAAAAAAAACGGTCAGCGTGCAAAACCACTGTGCAACGTTGAAACAGATTTGCACATAGTTATGAAGAAAAGATACAGAATACCATCTTATGTCAACACCCCCCAAGTTAAAAAAAAAATTCAAAAACATCTATTTTGTTAATCAAACCCAAAAAAAAAAATACACGTTGACCATTAAATATTCCTAAATGATGAAAATACACCTTCATGCATCATAAAATGATCATATTTGAATTCGGGGATTAAAATTAATATTTTTACGCTTATTTAATCAACAAAAATGAGGTTAAACAATCTTTGCACACTTAAAACTATACTTGCACTGTAATATGGTAAAAACATGTTATTATGAAGGGTAAGATAAATGCAACGAGCAGCTTGACGAACAAGATTACTTGGCTATTCCTACTTATACATCTCAAACTTTACATTCATTTTGACTTCGCCGAACCTTTAAATTAGACATTAGTCTTAACCCCTGTAATTAGGATTTTCGTTAAAAACAAACGGTACAAATAGAAGAGTTCTAAAGAGAATAATTTGACATTTTATCTTCTTGAAATAGAAGAATTTCAACCCAATAAAACCCGAATCCAAAATTGATGTAGTGTGGAAGTGTAAAAAACAAAAAGTTAAAAAAATAAAGAATCTTTCTAATAATAGAGGAAATTTTGTCGAAATTTTTGTACTTTGTCTTCTTATTATGATACGCGTTTTTTGTGGAAATTGGCTTTCTTGCAATTGGATAAGATTGTAAGATAGACCTCCCTTTTTATTAATCCAAAACGTTTGTGTACATATTGTTATTTTTTAACAATTAACAGATTTATTGTGCAATAAACTATCTTATAAATTAGTTGAACTATAAGAGTAGGTTTTCTTAATAATTAAAAGAAAATATGTTTTTATATAATTAAGGAAACCTTATGATGATAGTCAGGTGATTAATTTTTCTCCAGAATTCCACATAAATTTAGCTTTAATTTTGTATGTTCTACACATGTAATTATGTGGCATGTATGTCTCTTTCGCTCTCTTTCGTTTACTCGTGGTGTCGTCTCCTTAATTTGCTAAAGAACATAATTGCAGCCGCTATAATCACAAGCTGGCTTAGGCAGGTTAATTATTAACATTTAAACTCTATTTATTTATTTATTTGATAAGTACATTTAAATCTATTTACATGGTACTTAAGAGTGCTTTAGAAATGCTTGTTCCCTTTAATTAATATTAAGAATTTAATTTCAACACCTTTTCGCGCCAAACAACACTTTTTTTTTTTTTTTTACTATAATTGAATATGAAATAGGGGCTTTTCATAATGAGATTGCATGTGTGTGTGTGTTTTTTCCGCTAAAACTAGTTGAAACCGTGCACGGACGCGTGAGACCTTCTACAGATAAAAATAAAAAACATAATTATTATGTTCTCATTTGGAAAAATTAAAAAAAAAAATGTATAATAGGAAAGAAAGGATAAAAATGAAAAAAAAAAAAAAAAGAAAGCCAAAAAAAGAAAAATGTATAATAGGACAAAAAAGATTATAATATAAAAAGGATAGATAAGAAAAGAAAGAAGAGAGAAAAAAAAAAGAGAAAGGTTGAAGAAAAAAAGTAAAAAGAAAAATATACGTTGCCCTTTAAATATTCCTAAATGGCGAAAATACACCTTCATGCATCATAAAATGTTCATATTTGAATTCGGGGATTAAAATTAATATTTTTACGCTTATTTAATCAACAAAAATGATGTTAAACAATCTTTGCACACTTAAAACTATACCTGCACTGTAATATGGTAAAAACATGATATTATGAAGGGTAAGATATCTGCAACGAGTAGCTTGACGACCAAGATTGTTTAGCTATTCTGGTCATTTTACATCACAGAATTATTCCCACTTGTATATCCCAAACTTTACATTCATTTTGGCTTCGCCAAATTTTTAAATTAGACATCCCTTTAATTAAGATTTTTGTTAAAAACAAACGGTACAAATATAAGAGTTCTAAAGAGAAGAATTTGAGATTTTATCTTCTTGAAATAGAAGAATTTCAACGCAATAAAACCCGAATCCAAAATTGATGTAGTGTGTGGAAGCGTAAAAAAAAAAAAAATAATAATCTTTCTAAAATCCATTGCTTCCTTAGAATGCCCAAAAATAAAACGTCTATAAATTCATCGATTCACAAAGAATGCCAAGAGCATAGGCATTAACCACTAAACGTTTTCAAATCTCGCATAATACAGAAAAGAGAAACCTCTTTATTAAAGATAAATCACCATCACTTCTATCTAAATGAAAGTATACAATCGTATTTATAGTCCTGCAAACATATTTATGTTTTTTTAAGGACAAACACATTAATATTATTGACTCAACATTAGAACTAAAAGAGTGATTATATTTGCACTTTTAAAATGTATAGATACCCTCAATAATTAATGCTCATTTAATAAAGATCTAAAGAGTCTATCCTTTTATAAATATTATTTTCATAATACTAAATTTAACCCACTCATGTTCTAACTCTAAGTTAGATTTTGATTTGATTTATAAAATAATGTAATCCCTTCTAACTATTGTTATTATATTTCCTTTTTTAAAATTACTGTAATGTGGGGGTATATTAGTGGGTTTAATTTAAATCTAATGTACATAAATTTGTTATAAATATATATTATGATTTGGTGGAGATATTAATGAATTTAGTGGGTGCAAATATAATACTGAAACTAAAATGTTTCAAATTCCAAAACCCTAAAAATCAATACTAAAATAGATTCAAACTCTTAAATTTATAAAACCCCAAAATAAATGTTAAAATAAATTTTGACTCTAACAATTATAAAACAAAAAATAAATATTAAACCAAATTCAACCTCATATTGAAATAAATATAAGGTAAATTGTTTTTTTATATGTTTGTTTCTGTTGCATTTAATCCCTCTTAAAACCATCATATGTTATACTCTTGCTACATTTTGCGTAAAAATAAATAGTTTATTAACTAAGGGTCAAAATTGAATATATCATAAACTTAAGGCATCTAGACTTTTAAAAGTAAATTTCCAAGGTAAAAGTAAGACAAATGCATATCTTCAAGAGCCATCGGTGTAAATAACCCAATGTAATTGAGATAGAAGTATAAAGCTTTTTTTCTTGATTTAAAAGCCTAAAAGTAAAAGTAGTGTATTTAAGACTAAGGTAGTCTGTAACGTAAGCCATGATTCATTACTCTCAAAAATTCTGGAAATTAAACATGAAATGTTTGTCAGCTATTTTCGCCTAAAATCAACCATCACAAAGTCTTCTAAAACTCTAGTTGTTTTAAATAATTTCAATTAAGTTTAAACAATTAACAAATTCATATATCTCCACACTTAATGGTTAATATGCAAGCAAAGTTTTTGATGAAAAATAGTGAGAATAAATGTAAAGAAATAAATTGGGGTGAGAGAAAAATAAACAAATAGCGGCGACACTTGTAAAAAAGAAAAGATAATTATATTTTTAGGAAAAATTTCCTAAATATCCATCTTTTTGTGTTATTTAAAATAAATACAAAACTCGGCAATTTTAAAAATAATTATTTAATTTTGATTTTTAAAAAATTAATGTTTAAGATAACGTCTATTATAAATTTGTGAGGGCAATCTTAGTATTTTAAGAAAAAATATGAAATGGTTATTTATGCTTTTTTTATATATACTTAGAAATCCTCCGACCTTACTTTGTAAACTCGAATGAGAAACCGGAGTCCTCCACTAAACCTTACAATCTTTAGAAAACAAAAAATTATAACTTTTTGTTATGTTGGCGCCGTTTAAATAATTATTTTTAAAAAATATGAAATGGTTATTTATGCTTTTTTTATATACTTAAAAATCTTCCAAACTTACTTTGTGAACCTGAGTGAGAAACCGGAGCCCTCCAAACATTACAATCTTTGGAAAACAAAAAACTATAACTTTTTGTCATGTAAATAATTATTTTTGAAAAAAAAAAAAATGACTTTTTGGAATGACTTTTTTTTGTTTTTGTTTTTAGTCACGAAAGACTATTTTAATTCCTTTGTAAATGCTAAAAGTGAAGTTACTATTTTAATTCCTCCAAACATGACTTTTTGTAAATGCTCCGCAAATAACCTTTCCAATTTGGCAGGATGCTTGCCGTTTCTTCTTGATAGATGTAGTGATATTACTTTCAATTCCGCCTCTATTCTTCTACAGGTATATATTCACAATTTTATAGCTCATTTGAATTGAAAACTTGAGTTAAAAAGTAAATTCATGCAAGAGAAAACTGTAGCAGAATTAAATTTGAATTTTTATGAGAGAACACTCCAATAAAAATTTGAGTTATGATTCAAACTAACGAAACAAACAAGGCCTCAACATTTAGTTTTTTTTATCTGATTAATTTGCTTAACATTTTGGTTTATATTAATTTAGAGTTTTTTGACACAACTTTGTGCATAACTAGAATGTATTGGGAAGATCAAGCAAGATTATTTATGCCATTGCGTTACTTGCCTCGGGCCAAAGCTCGGCCATCACAGGCACTTATGCAGGACAATATATCATCCAGGTTCTCTTTTTTTTTTTTTTTTTTTTCTCTCCTCTTTTTCTTAAATGAGTTTTTCAATTATAGCTTGATTAAATTTGCCTCATTATATAAATTATAAACATTTGGAGTGGTGTGTTTATAGGGATTCTTGGACCTTAAGATGAAAAAATGGATGAGGAATCTAATGACAAGAACCATTGCCATTACACCAAGTCTCATTGTCTCCATTATTAGGGACTCATCCAGAGCCGGTCGACTCATTAATATTGCTTCGGTTCGTTTTTAATTTGCTACAAATCTTTATTATTATTATTATTTTTTCCATGTTTCGCGTTCGAAAGTTCTAATAGAAACATTTTATCTGGCTTTACAGATGATACTTTCCTTTGAACTCCTTTTTGCTCTAATCACTCTTTTATAATTCAGTAGCAGCGCCATCAAAATAGGACCCTACAAGAACTCAATCTACGCAAGTTATATAGAAACTAAATTTTCAGGACTCATGTAAGCCAATTATATTCTGTGATTAAATCTTGGTACAAGCAGATCATAGTTTTCTTGTGGATTCTGGGATTTGGTATCATAGGCATAAACATATATTATCTAAGCACAAGCTTTGTAGGTTAGCTAATCCACAACTCTTACCAAAAGTAGCAAATGTGTTCATTGGAATTGTAGTGTTTCCATTAATGGCAATCTACATTGTTGCTGTCATCTATCTAGCTTTCGGAAAAGACGCCATCGTGACATTTATCGAGCCCGAAAAAGAACGGCCCCATTGCCCAAAATTAAATGAAAAATGGACAAATCTCCGAAGTCGGTGTTGTTCCTTATAAAGAGGATTTGGCCGATATTCCTTTGCCTAAGTAGAGACTTCATTATAATAATGTGTTTTTGACATCTTTGGTCTCAACAAAAAATAGTATTACTTTTCATGCCAGTTGGGAAAAGAAATGATTGGCAAAAGGAAATAGTGTTTGAAAGGAATAAAATTCTAACATAATGTTGCATAAAATTATCAAGGAAAAAGAAGAGGGCTTTATTATATATATAGCATGGAATGTTCGTATGCTTGTTTAGCTTGTCTCGTCTCTCGACCCATTAATAGGATGATGAACTAATAAATAATTAGCTATCCTTCAGGCTGGCATTGTGTAACTCAACTTGTTATATTACCAAAATCAACTTCAAAAAAACAAAGTTATTTCTCAGCAAAGAACTTCAATTAAAAAGGTTATGGGCATGTTTGGTAGTAATTCTTAGAGCTTAAAATTAATTCTTTAGCCATTCACAGTTAAAATTTGTGTTTTGCAACAAAAAAAAAAAAAAATTGATTCTTAAAGAATTTACAATCAAAATCAGAAGGAGCTCAAAGAGAACTTTAGTTTTACATTCTACAGCAATCACATTGAAATACAATTAATAAAACTTTCATAATACCCATAATACTCCTAGAATCAATACTTGTATAATTACAGTTTATCAAACACTCAGCTGCTTTTTGTAACAATTTTTTTTTTCACCGGAGTTAACAACAATTTTTCTAAAATATACAGCACTACCAATCTAGCCTTATGTCTCGCAACGTAATCTTTTAGAAGGTAGATTCAGAAACCAATCACAATTGACAAATCTCGTTAAGTTGAAATGCAATACTAGAGTAATGCATGTTTCTGAATTTTTAAAAGTTAAGTCGGATCAAAATCACAACAAAATAAAAAAATATGTAAAATTGATCAAAATTTATACAAATAACATATATATATATATTTATATATTCTTTTTTTCATAACTCGCCTTAAAATTTTCAAATATATAAAATTCAAATTTTCAAATATCTGAGTGGGAATAATACAAGGTAGAAAATAAGAAAAACATAGAAAATGGCCAAACCAAATAAGAAATAGAGGACGAAGGACTCCTATAACTTGCCGAACTCAAATTAGCTGCCAAAGAATTAAGGCCCTATTCGGTTATCTTTAGTTTACTTAAGAAAGCCCATTCGAGTGAAGAAATATGGCCTAAGTTAATGTTCTCCGTATGAGACTCGAGACCAAACTTGAAACTGAACTCGAGTTTCCCACCCATTCTCGAGTTAATGGAGAGCCACCTACTCGAGTTACTCTTCCGAACTTCTACAGTGTTCTTCCTTAGAGATTCCCTACTGAAGTTGAGGTTTTCTCCTTCCACACCCTAGCGTTCACGTGCTCACGTGCTCCTTTGCTCGAGATTTCCAGCATCAGATCTAAAAAATTTCTTCCATTCTGCTCGAGATTTCCAGCTTTAAATCTCAAAAAAAATTTCTTCCATACCCGTTTGCTACTTCAACTTTATGGGCCTTCCTCCCCCAAACCCAATTGTTTTCCCCCATACCTGCAATTAGAAACCCTAGCCCCCAAATATTGTCGCTTCATTTGCATCCTTTTTGTTTCCCGTTCAAAACAGGAAAATTTGTAGCAAACCCATCGGTTCGGCGACCTCGGTGGGTTAACATCATTATCCGATGTAGAAGCAAGAGCTCACGGCGTACTGCTCTCCAATTATGACGTCAAACATCCTTCCCTTGTCGTTGTCATCGGCGGTACCTCAAACACTCTAACCCTTCCTCACGTTTTGGGAATCTTGAAGGGGATCAAATTTCCTCCTCCGTTGGCTCATATTCGGTAAGTATAGAACCAACTCCTTTGATTAATTTCATATGTGTTGTGATCTTGTGTGATTTAACATCCATAGTCACTGAGCTTGTGTGATTTTAACCTCCGCGGGCTCAAATTTTTCGAGCATCCGAACCCTAGCTTACCAGGTTTAAAAAAACAAATATCACTTATCATTGTTGGCAATTGAGGGACAGTCTGCATGGGAAAAAAATAGTAATTAGGCAATTGAGGGACAGTCTGCAGGGGAAAAAATAGTGAGTAGGCAATTGAGGGACAGTCCGCAGGGAAAAAAAAAGAAAGAAAGGTGAGTTATATGACTACCCCACTGGAGTCCTTGCGTCTGAAATTTTCTATCACAGTTTTCCTAGCATAGAGGAAAGAAGGCGTAGGACTAGTAGTAAGGGAATCAGAAATATGGACCTCTAGTGTTTTTTTTTTTGGTTTGTTGGTTCGCTTGGTTGTTTTTAGTGTTCATTTTAAGCTATGTAATTTGATATTTGTAGAAGCAGTAACCATAAAGCTATGTGATATTAAGCTTTATAACCATAAACTTTTAGCTTCTAAACTTCAAAATTGTTGTCAAAGCCATTACATTTCTCAGTCATGAATTCTTGTGCAATTTGGCTTTCCTATTGATCTCTTTCCGTGTTTGATTTAGGTGAAAGTACTGCTATATGCTAGTTTATTTATGACTGTTATTTTTTGTCCATGTTCACCGTGCCTATGATGATTCCAGTCTGTTTGATGGCCTAGTTCCTTATGTTGAGTGATATTCAAACTTATGACAATTATTGGTTGCCAGTTTATCTAATTACTCTTGGTTGGTATGTTTGATTTACTTCACCCTAAATGCCTTCTCGATCAATATTCCTAAGTTAGGTAAACCTTGGTTGTATACTTGGCATTGCCAATACCTAGATGGCGAGAAGGAGAGATAAAGATGCAAATTGGAGCCCTGAAGCTGAAGAGTAACTACTTAGGCATCTAGGTGAGTTCAATTTATTGAACTCCACTGGTACCACCCCGAACCGAGGCAAATTCACGCAATGGGCAATGGAGCTAAGTAACCATTTCAGCGTCCCACTTAGTTGGGATAAAGTTAAACAAAAAGCGGAGAGGTTGAAAAAAATGTTTGACGCAAAGTTCCTACTTCGGACTGCTACTGGCCTTGGTTGGGATCCAATTGAGAGGAAACCAACCTGTACCGATCAATATTGGCAACAATTTGTCACTGTAAGTTCATCGTATGATTTTCATAATTGTTGTATGCCTTGCTGTCTTACTTTACTTACATTAATCTTACCCCATTCATCAGAGTAAAAGAAATATTCCATACTTTATCATTATTATTGTATATGTAGAGCCATCCTGAGGTTGAAAGGGCAAGAAGGAAGCCTTTAGCATATTATGATTTGTATTACTGCGCATTTGTGAATTCATGTGCCACTGGTGTAAATAAGCAGTGGTGGCCGAATCCCACATGTTGCCTTACAGTCCCATTTAAATAATAAATGGTCAAGTAGAAACAGTCAGACACGCGTACCAAACTTCATGGAGCGTGACATGGATCGCCTAGTATCATCTATTGAAAATAGTGGTCACAAACGAGCTAAAAGTTCCGTCACACCGAATTCTGCTGAAAATGAGACATTTGAGGACAAATGCATTAATTTACTTGGAGAGTTGGAAATACCTCAAGATCAATATCTTTTCATGTTCAACTTTTTGACGACACATGCTACACTTCAACGGCCATTTTTGCGCATGAAGGATCATCATCGGTTGGTTTGAATTCAACAGACGATAGAGCAACATGCAAATCAGCAAGTCCCGCCTCCACCACCAACCTACTTCATGCCTGGACCACCGCTGCCGTTCCAGTCTCGCAATCCAATGAACCAGCATTTCTCACACCCCTCCTTCCATCCGAATAACCACACACTCCAACCGACCACTAGCAATTTTAAACCATACATGCCCCCGAACTTTCCACCATATTCCGGCCGAAATGGAAGAGATAGCGGTTGACATTCTCATTAACAACATTGTTGTTGTAGGACGCCGAATCGAATCCGGCTGCGGAAGCGTGGTGGTGCGGGGAAGAGGCGGATCGTGTATAACAAAAATTTTCATAAAACTTTTGAGATACTCTATATATTATATTAATTTATGCACGAATAAATTAATCTCATTAACTTATATATATCAAGAACTCAATCAGGAAAAATACCTGGAAGCCGACTCGGATGATAACTTGAGTTCTTTGACCACGAACAGTCCTTGCTCCAATCTTTGTGTTTAGAAAACCAATGTCTTCCACGTCAATTCTTAGAATCCACGAAGACGTGTGTGTGGGCACACATGAGACAAAACGGGTTACAATAAACACTCGAATTTCCACAAACACCAACGCATGCACGATGTGGAATTTTTAGAGAAAAATTTTTCCTTCCTTTCTCTCGAATTTCGGCCAGCCTTAACTCTTAAGGCTGAAAAATTGTTTCTAAAATTTCTATAGAGAAATTTCAGCTACCTCTAAAATTAGGGCAAAAAACCATTCTGAAAATTGTCTCAAAAATAGTATTTATATAGTAGAAGTCAAACTTCTAGAAAGAATCCAATCTCTATCTCCAATTTGAATTTCGAACCAAAATTCTCCTCTATCCCTTATCCCTTGTGGCCGGCCATGCTAGGGATTCCTATCCCTGTGTGTGGCGCCAATACTGGATAGGGGAGGAAGAGAAAATCATCCTTTATCCTGTAGTTCAATTTTATTTCAATTTCAAATTCGAATTTAAGTCAAACTTAAATTAATTTGAATTTCTAAATTGAACAACTTATCTAATAAGTTTAAATGGATAAATCTAGATGTGTTCAAATTTAAATTTAAATAATCACATTTTTAAATAATAATTAATTCTCAATTAATTATTTTTTTCGAGTATTTAATTTTAGAATTCCGTAATTCTAAAATTTCCATTTTGCCCTTTGTGTCTAGTAGAATTCTAGGACGACGCGGGGACTAATGGACCTATAATCCTGAGCTCCAATAAAATTAATAATTAATTAAACACTTTAATTAATTAATTAATTCTATTAATTCTAATAGTTACTCCACTATAAACTTGGAATTGCACTCTCGAAATTATAGATATTAATTACTTCTAAACTGTGAAGTGTCCATTTGATATAGTCATTGCATATAGATCAATCCTCCATAAATAATTCATAATTAGAGCAAGGTAAAATCCGTTAACCTCTCTAATTACTTCTTTATCCTTGAGTATCATTGATTCTCTAATGGACAGTGATTCATAAAACACATTCATGAATCGGAGCTCCTACTGGTCCAAGTACCGAATCAACCCTCAAGAGAATTATTTATCTACTTCTTTCTTAAGAAGGAATGGATTCCATCTCGTGTAATAACATTCCCGGCTACCTACTTCATCATGTCTCCAAAATACAAGGAATAGGATTCAGGATCTCAGAATCCGTACCGAGTAAATCAAAAGACACAAATCCATAAATAGGAGTCTGTTAAGAACTCAGGATTAAGATCATCCTATATATGACCATCGGTAGACTCAATTAGAATTTCTATACTTAACAGAATTATTAGAAATTCATATTGTGTCTGTGTCCTTGTTCCACATAATCTCATTATGCGAAATACACTCATTCAATATCTCACCATATTAACAGTGCGGATAACACCGTTCCATTCTAAATGGGAATGACATGTATTAATAATATTTTAATTAAAGATTCTGAACTTTAATTAAATTCATTCTGAACATTGCTTTTTGATTATTATCCTTAAATATTGTCCTCTCGTATATAACACTTATATACAGTGTTTAAGGTTACATAAATAATCATGGAATTTTCATTGATATTCATAAAATATTCATAAATATATGTACATAAAATAATGAATAAACTCTTTTATTAAATAAATAATAAATATCCTATTACATCTCATGCTTCTAGGACACCATTCCCAACAGTTGTGTTATTCTTGTTCTTTTTTTAATTCATTCATTGCACTCTATGATTCTGAGACATTGGTATTTGAACTTGATTTATATGCATATTAACATTTGGTCCAATTTTAGGTTATTTGAGGACCACGGATATTTATAATGTTTGTAAACATTGTTGGACTTCTTGTTGTTGGTTAATGAGTATATATTTTTGTTTGATATATAATAGATTACCAATATTACTTAAACATATGATGATCAAATACTTTGATATTTGCATATCATAGGAATGGCTGTCCAAGGCATGGATCACCAGACAACGATAGTGACGACGAATTTTTCAAGAAGTTGTTGCAGCTGCATAACTTTGTTATGCATTAAATTTGTATATAGAGAACCATCATGCCGAAGGCACACTTCTGGCTGGGGAGGTAGGCTTAGAGTGGATTACTATCTCAATGGGAGTCCATAAGTGATTTACGACAAAGTTCGCATGAGTAGTGACGCTTTTAGTTGCCTGTCTTCAATCCTTGAGGAAAGGGGATTACTGCAACTGACAGTCAACCTTAATGTTGACGAGCAATTATTCATTTTCCCTACAATACTATGTTAAAACCAAACTAATAGGGAGGCGCAAGACCATTGGCAGCGCTCGAGATCCACGGTATCGGAGTATTTCACGAAAGTTCTTAAAGCGGTTTGCCAATTAAAAACAGACTTCATACGGCATCCAGATTTTTCTACCGTGGATCCTCACATAATTGCAGGTAGAAACAAGTATTCGCCGTGGTTCGACGTAAGTTACGAACTTATTACATAAATTTATTTATCTACTTCATAACTTTAGTCATATTTGATCACAAAATGAGTGTAACTAACACATAACATAACAACGGACGTAATTTTGTTAATTTGAAGGATTGCGTTGGAACACTAGATGGTACGCACGTTCCATGTGTGTCTCCCCGTGAAACGGCTAAACTTTACATAAATAGGAAGAGGTTCTTTTCGCTTAATGTGCCCGCAGTTTACTCATTTGATATGAGATTTACGTACATGCTACCTGGCTGGGAGGGTTCAGCACACGATGCGAGAGTACTTGCGTCTGCCTTAGATCACCCGTGGAAATGATTTCCGAAGCCACCACCAGGTAACTGGAACAAACGTCTCTTTGTACATCTACTTAATTCATAAGATGGCGTCTAGAGTATAACTGTTGATTGTGATTACTTAAATACATGTAGGAAAATTCTACCCCGTCGACTCGGGCTACGCAAACAACGGATGTTTCATGACACCATATCAGGGAACAACATATCATTTGCAAGAGTATAGGAATCGACGTGGTAGAGGCTTCCGCAACGAACGTGAATTGTTCAACTACACACACTCCTTCCTACTTAATGTAATCGAAAGAACATTTGGTGTGTGGAATGTCAGGTTTCATATTTTGAAAAGCATTAACCGTTACCCCATTGAAAAGCAAGTTAAGGTTCCGGTTGCATTTGCTATAGTTCATAATTTTATCCACATGTACCGTAATGGAGATAGACTATTGGATTAGTACTCACAAGATGGCGCTCCGGTTGCGGACATTGATCCATAGAATGTTGAAGAGGATATCAATGATAATAACAACCACGAAGGACAACCATTGAATTATAATGCATAATTGGAGATGAATGTGTTAAGGGATACAAGAGCGCATATAATGTGGGCAGTATACCGTAATCATCGTACGCGCTAATAATAGTGTATGGAGAATTGCAATATTAATTATGTATATATTGTAATTATTTGCTCTCCATTTATAATGGAAACTCATCTTCTAGTAATTTTTTATATGGTATTTTAATTTATTAAATGAAGAAAATGCCTACGTTGTTTTTAAATTTATTACAACTTATAGATGATTCACTTTTATTTATTCAAATTAAATTGCCTAAAATAAATTAACTGAAAGAAATAAAAAAATTTCAGGATACTATTCACAACTCAAGAATTAGTTGAAACAAACACAAACTCAAATAGAATCTAATCTCAAATTATAAGTCAAATTTACACAATCAAACACAAACTCAAATTACAATTTCAACTCGAGTTATAACTCAAACTCAATTAAAAATATACACTCAAATCACCTAACTCAAAAAGGGTAAAACAACAGGCTCTAAGTACTACCAAGAAACAAATTAAGAAATAAGCGATTTTATGGCCCAATCAAACAAGGAAGAGAAAGCAGCCAGAAGAAAACAACAAGTCCACTGCCTCACATTCAAATTCTTACCACTTAGAAGACCTTTTCCGAACTGAATAGCGATAAATTGAAAGAACACTACTGTAACAGAAGCCGCCAAAAACCAATAGCTCTGAAGAACAACCATAAGAACCTCTTTCTTTGCCAAGTTGATGACATTCAACAGATTGATGAGTTGGCAAAGTGTGAAAGTGTTGAAGATGAAGGTTTCCCAAACATCTTTATCTCTTTTGGTTGAGGCATGTTTTCCCAGAATAATGGAGTACTCAAAGATGATGAGCAGAAGAATAACTTGATAGCAAACTTGAATGGCTATGTTTATCCATATGGTTTTGGTAATGAGTGAATGAGTTCTCTTAGAGGGTCGTCGATCATCGTCGCAATTTAACTCCATTGCCATCATTAATCCACCAAGAAGACACAAAATCAAGTTCACCCATGTCATGTGAATTGATGATAAGGGTGATTCTCCTGAGTGCATTGTCGAAACTAAGATTATGATCAACCCAGATATCCAAGCAGTGAGCTGAAGTTGAAAGAACTTCTGAAGGCTTTCGCATTGCTTTTTACCACGCTCTCTTATTCGGATTACCGATAGATCTGGCCTATTTTTAAGGGAGATATCAGAAACGGCTTTTGCCATCACAGTGCACCTACCATCCTGAGTGATCCCCACATCGGCCTCTTTCAGAGTTAATGCGTCACTCGCCCTTGACCCTCCATAGAAGGCAACTACTTTTCCATTTTCTTTCAATTTTTTGACCATAAGTAGCTTGTCCTCAGGGAGGGAATTTCCTATTACAGTGATCTGCTCCACTAGTTTCCTCTGCATCTCTGACTCGACCGATATCTCTCGAATATTTTCAGCTTCAGTAATTTCCTCATCATTTGAACCAGGCCTAAAAAATCCCAATTCCCAAGCAATGGATTTCACTCTTGGTAGCTCATCTTCTGAGACTAATTTGATGACCAATCCTGCTTCTCTAAGAACTTCCACAAGGGACTTAATCTCTTCCTTACATGGGTACTTGAGACCTACAATTGCCAACAAGCTAAGCCCATCTCTCTTGAGTTCTCTAACCTCAGTCTGTCCATAAGCAAATGCAATTGGTCCAAGACCATTGTTCTCCATATTTTTAATTACATTCTCAAACATTCTCTTTTGATCATTCACTATTGCATGCCTTTCACCTCTAGTGTCATAGAAATGTGAGCACATTTCCAATATTGTTGAAGGAGGTCCTTTCCAGTGCAAGTGCAGAAGACTTTGTTCCTCTTCTTCGTCGCTGATTTTTCTCATCAAAACCTCACAACCTTTCTTGCCAGAGCTTGATGTTCTTCGGTACTCAACAACTTGAGACTGTTCATTTGAATTGCTATCTCCATTAATGCACGAGAGGAGAAAATCATCCTTTGGACTAACATGAACCCACACTCCAATTCCTCGGTCCAGTACCGAATCAGTAACTACTGATTTGTCTTGTGTTCTGCCAGCTACGTCTTTCTCGCCCATCCAAAACTCCTTGACCTCAATTTCCTCACACAAGTGGTCACCAGATGCATCAATTACGAGGAGGGTGACCAGCCCCATGGTGCAACAACTTGACAGATTCGCAAGATTCGCCTCATTCGACAACTTCTGGTTCGAGTGACTTAGAAAAACTCCAATCACAAATGGCATCCCATGTTGAAATCCAATTACAAACGTTATAAGAGCACTAGCCAAGATTGAAACCCTTCCTTGAGGTTTCAACGCAAGACTCTCGAATATCTCCATTAGATTCTTCATTGCAAGATGACCCTTCATTTCCGGAAATTCATTGTAGCTGTCATGTTTCTTAAAGAAAAGGCGTATCAGCACAATGAAAGCAATCAAAACAGACATAGAAAGTGCGAATTTCTCTATGTAACCATAAGGTTTGTCCAACAAAGATTGCAACAAAGTTCCCGCATTAGGATCGTGCAGACTCGGTACGACATGCTCATCCGAACGAATCGATGTGACAATCATTGAACCGTGGCCTTCCATAACATGTGAACCAGAAAACAGAAAAGGGTTTCTGTCGTCATCAATCAGCTTTGACTTGAACTGTGCCGCGTCCAACTTCAAATTTTCGCCTTTGATAAACAAACCATCAGCCGGAACCTGATCTCCTTGCTTCAAATGCACCGTGTCCAACACCTTAACATCGCAAACGGCAACATTTAAAGACTTCCCGTTTCTTTCAACTTTAACCTCCAACTTGTTCCTGTCCTTCAAAAACTTCTTCACGCGCTCTCTTTTATGGTGGAAGTTCCCCACCGAAGAGAAAGAAACGAGCAGGAAAATGGCAAAGAGCACGGCTGCACCATCATGCCAACCATCTTCGAGTCCTCGCTCGATGATTTCGATGGCGAACAGCAGCCCTGCTGATATGAATAAGAGGACAATTGTCCAGCTATTGAAAGCCTGCAATAAGAAATGAAAGAAACTTCGTGTTTGAATTCTTGTTTCCCAGTGTTGTTGTGACTCTTGAGTACTATCAATAGCGTCAGGAACCTCATTTTCCTGCCAAAAAAGGTTAAATGGAAAATTACTACATATAAATGATAACATTGCAACCTCCATTATGTAAGGAGAAAAGAGTTTTTCCTTTCTTACCTCTCTTCACAGTCTGACTAAGAAAAAAAAATAAAAATAAAAAAAACAGCCCTTGTTGAAAAGGTGATCCCTTTTCCTTTTTGTAACTAACTTTTTAACTATACCTCAGTTATTCCACGTGCTATTTGATGGTCACCAAGTTGACATCAAATAGTAACATTTTAGAAAAAAGACTCAGAAAAGAACCAGTTACAAAAAGAAGGAATTCTGTGGTGGTCTATTTGGTAGTGTGCATTCTTGAACCTCATATGATAATAAATTTCGATATGGTAGTTAAAAACTTGAGAGTTCAAAAATCATGCACTACAAATCTGGTACCACAGAATTTCCTTGAAAACAAACTAAAAAATCTGAAAATTGCAAATAATAATAATAATAATCCCACCTTCAAATTTATACCACTGATATTAGAGTTTTGCATTTGTGCCACACAATGGAAAATGGCATAAATCCGAAAAACACAAAACTTAACTAATTTAAAAATATATTAAAATTAAGGAATTTTTATGATAAAAATTGTTTCTAATTATGACCGTTAAAAAGTTAATAATAACTTCACAGTTTTTACCGAAAATTCCCTAAAATTTGATAGGCCACCTAATTTTCTTAAAACAAATGAAAAAAGGGAGGGTCAACTTTCAATAAAGCCAAGAGCTTTTTATTTTCTTTTTATTTTTCTTTTCTTTTTATCTTTTCCCAGTAGAACTAACTCATCAGGGAAAAATATTGTCTACCTCAAAGTGGGACCTTTGAAGTGAGACGACCCTGTCAACACCACCAAGTCTTCGTAGACCCATCAAGTCTCTCTCCTTCACGATCCGTACAACTCTATCCCAGGAAAGAATGGAAAGAATGTCAACGACGACGTGGTGTGTCGTTTGATCGGAACAAGTCTTCCCATCAAGCGCCTCTTCGTCCTCCTGCAGATATTCTCGGTTCTGACGAATATAGGAAGTGAAAACGTGTATACTTAACACCACATATCGAAATCCGGCGGCGGTGTTGATGACCACTCCCGCACTGATACTGTCGCCGACGTCGCCACCGACGTCGCCGCCGACATCACCGCCGACGTCGCCGCCGAAGTCGCCGCCGCCGTCACAATTTGGCGGGAACATGCTTTTTGAGAGCACTGTGAGATTATAAAAGGAAAAGCACGAGGGTTATGGCTGAGTTTTTAGTAGAACTTATCTCGACATGCTTTTTGAGAGCACTGTGAGATTATAAAAGGAAAAGCACGAGGGGAATGGCTGAGTTTTTAGTAGAACTTATCTAAAAAAAAAAAAGGGGGAAAAAAAAACAGAAGCGACGTGAGTATAAATAAAAGTGGTGCTTTCTAGTGGGGAAGCTCAGAGAAGAAAACAAACCGTAACGAACCAAAGAAAGAATTTTTTTTTTTTTTTTTTCCTTTTTTGGAGAAAAGAAGTCTGAGAAATTTTGGTAAGAATATAAACAAAAAACTTAAGAAGTGAAGAAGGTTTTAGAGGAAAGGGAGCTTTGGTTGTAATTTTAAGATCACACAAGAGAGTGTAATAAATAGGACAAAGAACGCGCTTTCAACGCAACGCGGAGGTTATTTTCTAATTTTCTTATAATTTGTTCCTTTTAAAAAAAATTGAAAATAAAAAGTATAAAAGGAGTTCTAGAAGTATTTTTTACATGTATAATAAAAAAAATAATAATAGAGGAAATTTTGTGGAAATTTTTGTAATTTGTCTTCTTATTATGACACGCGTTTTTGTGGAAATTTACTTTCATGCAAGGATAAGATCGTAAGATAAACCTCCCCTTTTATTAATCCAAAACGTTTGTGTGCATATTGTTATTTTTTAACAATTGACAGTTTTGTTGTGCAATAAAATATCTTATAAATCAGTCTGAAATATAAGAATAGGTTTTCTTAATAATTAAAAGAAAATATGTTTTTATATAATTAAGGAAAACTTATGATGATAGTCTGGTGATTAATTTCTCTCCAGAATTCCACATTAATTTAGCTTTAATTTTGTATGTTCTACACATATAATTATATGGTGTCGTCTCCTTAATTTGCTATACTAAAGAACAAATATGCAGCGGCTATAACCACAAGCTGGTTTATGCAGGTTCATTATTAACATTTAAACTCTATTTATTTATTTCTTTATTTGATAAGTACATTTAACTCTATTTACATTGTACTTAAGAGTACTTTAGAAATGTGTGTTCATTTAATTAATATTGCCAAACAACATTTTTTTTACTATAAGTGAATACGAAATAGGGGCTTTTTATGATGAGATTCCATGTGTGTGTGTGTGTGTGTGTTTTTTTCCCCTAAAACTAATTGAAACCATGCGCGGACGCATGTGAGATTCTATAGATAAAAATAAAAAAATATAATTATTATGATCCCATTTGGAGAAATTAAAAAAAAATGTATAATAGGAAAAAAAGGATAAGAAGCAAAAGAAAAAAAAAAAAAAAAAGAGAAGGCAAAAGAAAGAAAAATGTATAATAAGGCCAAAAAGATTTTAATATAAAAAGGACAGACAAGAAAAAGAAAGGAGAGAAAAAAAAAAAGATAAATGTTGAAAAAAAAGAAAAAAGTAAAAAGTAAAAGAAAAAAAGTGGAAAAAAAAACATTTTGACGCACGCCAGCGTGCAAAACCATTGTGCGTCGTTGAAGTAGATTCGCTCATAGTTATGATGAAGAGATACATAGTACCGTCTTGATTGAAACATAAGCCTCGTTTATTTCATCGATTTAAATTTAAAATTTAAATTTTATTATGGTAAAAAGCTATCAAAAACAGTCACATCTAACTTTTTTACTACAGTAAAAAGTTCTCACATAAAGTTACATCTCAATTCGAATTAAAAACACGAATCTGCGAACTAAACGGATTTTATATCAACACCCCCTAAGTTAAAAAAAATTACAAAAACATCTATTCTGTTAATCAAACCCAAAAAAAATATACTTTGACCATTAAATATTCCTAAATGGCGAAAATACACCTTCATGCATCATAAAATGATCATATTTGAATTCGGGGATTAAAATTAATATTTTTACGCTTATTTAATCAACAAAAATGAGGTTAAACAATCTTTGCACACTTAAAACTATACTTGTACTGTAATATGGTAAAAACATGATATTATGAAGGGTAAGATAAATTCAACGAGTAGCTTGACGACCAAGATTGTTTGGCTATTCTAGTCATTTTACATCACAGGATTATTCCCACTTGTACATCCCAAATCTTACATTCATTTTGACATCGCCGTATCTTTAAATTAGACATTAGTCTTAACCCATTTAATTAGGATTTTCGTTAAAAACAAACAGTACAAATAGAAGAGTTCTAAAGAGAAGAATTTGAGATTTTATCTTCTTGAAAAAGAAGAATTTAAACTAATAAAACCTGAATCCAAAATTGATGTAGTGTGGAAGGGTAAATAAAAAATAAAAAAATTAGAATACCCTAAAATAAAACGTCTATAAATACATCGATTCACATAGAATGTCAGGAGCATAGACATCAACCACTAAACGTTCTCAAATCTCGCATAATATCAAGAAAAGTAGACAGAAAAGAGAAACCTCTTTATTAAAGATAAACTCACAATCACTTCTATCTAAATGAAAGTATACAATCGTATTTATAGGCCTACAAACATATATATATATATATATATATATATTTTTTAAGGACAAACACATTTATATTATTGACTCAACATTATACATATACTAAAGAACATGAAGGATTTTACTGTTCACGTTACAGTGTAATGAACAGTGTCTTTCCTTTTTTACCCTTACATATTTCTTCAAATGATTTTTTATTTCCGTTATGTCCTTTTTAATGTTCAGTTACTATATTTCCCTTTATTTCAATTTATTTGTTTAGGTTTATTCTGACCGTTTTGGTCATTTACATTCAGAATGAATGTTTAACTTTTTATCTCTTCGTTTGTTGCCTTCTACAACCTTCTACATCTTTTTTTTTCTTCGTTTCTAGAGCAACTTTTCTCTCTTTCGTTTGCTGCCTTCTGCAACCTTTTACATCTTTTGTTTTTTTTCATTTCTGGACCAGGATTTCCTTGCTTCCCATCTTCTTTCTTTTTGCGTATATATTTTTAGCTGTTTTATGTTTTATTTTTTTATTTTCCTTTGGTTGTATATGCATGGTCTTTTTCTCTTCTTCGGTGCTTCTATTTTTTGGCATTTTTTCATCTGATTTTAGTGAAAATTGGGGGCTTCCATTTGTTCTTCGTTGTCGGTTATCTAGGCATTGGTTCTTCAATTTCATTTGGGCGTTTTTTCTGGTTTTGATGGATGCATTTTTAGTTCAACTTGGCTTTGGTGAAGGGTTTTTCGATTCCTCTTGCCTACTTCTCCATTGGGTTGATCTGCGATTTTAGTTTGGTTTTCTATCTCCTCTTACCGGAGTGCATGTTTTGTGCTTACCTTTTTTCCCCCCCTTTTAATATTTTTCCCTTCATTTTTGTTGGCTCTGTTCCTCTATGGTTGCTCTGGTTAAATTTCATGGTCTTTTTATTCCATGTTTTCTTTGGTGTCTGTTGTGTTCAAATTCTCCTGAATTTATTAAAATTTATTTCATTTTTTTACTGTATAATATAAAGGGTTTTCCTAAAATACTTCTGTGATTATTATTTCTTTCTTCAGTTGATTCTTTTGTGCAGAAAAGGGTTTTACCTGCATGTTTGATCTTTTCTATTACTGATTTCATCGTGTATACAAATTATTCTAGATTTTTCCTTCTGCATTTATTAATCTACTTATCTGAATTATTTAGAGTGTTGATTTGTCTACCTAGGTTGGTGATCAATACTGATTTTAATTCAGAGCTATTAAGGGACTTGATGATTTTTCCCTTTATTGTCTGAAATACGTGAGAAATTTTAGAAAAAAAAAATTGTTCTAAGGCCTTTTTCTTTCTGTTTTTTTCCTCCTTTTTTCCTTTGTGTGTGAGATGATCATTATTTAATCCTTATTCTGTCTTTTTTCCTTCTTCTTACTAGAATCATACACTGCACTTATTATTTATTTAAGAAATATCAATTTGTTAATGTTTCTAAACTGATATTCTATTGTTACATGTGAGGTTCTTATAGGTCATACACTCTTCCTAATTCTTCTCCTGTTTTTTATTTATAAATATTGATGCTGCACATGAATACATTTTATATATCTCTGTTTACTTCCTTTGCACTTTACTCATTCTCTTCAACATTTGACACTCGATCATTTACTGCTCTACTTCATTCTCCATCATTTACTGCTTTCTTCTGCTATCTCTGCATCCTTTATTTTCTCTTTGTTCTCATTTGGTTGGTCGACATTTCGCACTTAAGGAAGTGTTTATAGGGTTCCAGGTACTTTTAATGATCCTTGCCCGTAACTTTTCAATATCTGCTATTGATGTTACATATATTGGTTTGCTTCCGTGGATGCTACTACTATATGTTGCTCAGAAAAATTTTGTTCTGTAGTTAATAAGTGTTAGTAAACTACCTCTTTTCTTTCCACCCTTTTTTCCTGTTGTTGATTAGGAAATTTTGCTCATGCATTAAGTCGTTGTTTATTTGTTTACCAGTGATATATATATATATATATATATGTCTTTGTTTTATATACTTATTTTTAACTACTTTTACTAAAATTTATTGGCCATATCTCTCTTCTTTTTTATTAATTACTCTGACCTTTTTGCCTTCTTACGAATTTCATTCAAAACTTACATATATATATATATATATATACTTTTCTTTTTCTGCAGATGGATTTTACCTTTTTATTTGGTAGACATATTTTACTTTTGTTCAATATTTATTGTGGCAAGGATGATTTTGATCAATCTTGACATCATAAGTTTTATATAAGTTATCCAAAAATTGTTGTGAATTTATCTTCCTTATTTTGATTCTGCCTTTCTTCTTTATAAAAATTTTTTTGCCGGTCTGTTTCTCTCTCTCTTCTTTTTTTCTTTTTTTTCACATTTATTCGGGTCATTTTGGTCTTTTGGTATTAGTATTTGATTGAAAACTTATTTATACATAGATTAACTTTTTCTGTCTGTTGTTGTTGTCTTAGCTTTTACTATTCTATTTAACATTTACTTATTCATATTTTAGCTTTTCTTTTATGTTACTCGATTTTCACTTATTTTAGACTTTTCATATTTCTCTATTTTGGTTGTTTCTTCAATTTGAATTTCTGACTTTTTCTTTCATTTTTTTTCTTTTTTGCCCCCTTTCTTCTCTGTCTCCTGTGCCGGGACTTTTGACTCTTTTCTTACTCTACAATATGATTGTAAGCTTTTGTCCTGAGTTTTTTATTTCTCAATTTGTTTTGTGAGCCTTCTTGATCATTTTGATGGAAATGAAATGTTGATCTTTATTGCTTCCTTGATGTTTTAACTTTTATTATTCTATAACACTTACTCATTCATACACTAGCCTTTCTTTTGTATTACTTGATTTTTGTTTATCTGCAATTTTTATTTATTTTGGACTTTTGATATTTCTATATTTAATCTGCTTCTAAAAATTGAATTTTTGACTTTTTCTTTTATTTATTTATTTATTTTTGCTCTTTTTCTTCTTTCCATCCTATGCCCGGACCTTTGATTCTTTTCTTGCTCTACAATATAATTGTAAGCTTCCGTCCTCAGTTTTTTATTTCCAAATTTGTTTTGCAGTTGAGCCTTTTTGATCATTTTGATCGCAACGCTAATCTTTACTGTTTCTCTAATGCTTTCATTACATCCATTTTGTTCTTCTTATTCGGTCAATTTTCACACTTTTTTATCTGATAAATTTTGTTCTTCCTAATCATTTGCCTTCATTATCATTTTTCTGCATTTTTTTCTCTGATTTTCTATTTTCTAAAATTTGTATCTTGTAATTAAAAAAAAACAGAAGAAAGAAGCAAAACAACAGCAATGTTTCATCATAAAAAAATTTAAACAAAAATATTGTATATATATCTATATCTATAAAGAAATATAGTTATATATATATATATATTTACAACTACAGTACTGTATATATTTGTATGTGAATATATACGTAAATTAATTTTGTACTATAAAAACCCCAAACTTTTTATTTAATATAATGATATTTTCTGAAGCAACGTGCGGGATATCAACTAGTTAAAACTAAAAGAGTGATTAACTCTTAAAATGTATAGATAGTCTCAATAATTAATGCTCATTTAATAAAGATCTAAAGAGTCTATCCTTTTACAAATATTATTTTCATAATACTAAATTTAACCAACTCATGTTCTAACTCTAATTTTGATTTTGATTTTACTTATAAAATAATGTAATCCCTTCTAACTATTGTTATTATATTTCCTTTTTAAAATTATTGTGATTCATTAATCGTTTTTGTTTTTTTTTCCTTAATTGGTGAATTTTATGTTATGATACAAAAATGCATCCTAATGACAAGATGGATTACTAAACACTTAAAAACGCTTTCGAATTACACCAATATGTTTGTTGCTCTCTATATGTTGCACACTTCATAAGTTATAACAAGTTGCATTTCGGTCCCTGCATTTATTTATTTATTTCGGGGAGGAAAGAGGAAAAGAATTGCTTTGAGTTCTAAATATTTTGTTGAAAGGTAGGTCTTTGGAAATATTATGATTGACTGCACTTTAGACAGAGATTAAAGGCCCGTTTAGTTCGCTGATTTGAGTTTTTAATTCGAGTTGAGATGTAATTTTATGTGAGAGTTTTTTACTGTAGCAAAAAAGTTAGATGTCATTGTTTGTCGAAAGTTACTTTAGAAAATTAACTACTTTAAAAAATACTTTCTAATTATAATTAATGTACGTGTATGTTTTTCTTTTCTTTTTTTTAAAAAAAGAAAAGAAAGGTATAATATTTTCTCTTTGTAGTTAATGTGGGGGTATATTAGTGGGTTTAATGTAATTCTAATGTAAGTAAATTTGTTATAAATATAGATTATGATTTGGTGGAGATATTAATGAATTTAGTAGGTACAAATATAATTCTCAAACTAAAATGTTTCAAATTCCAAAACCCTAAAAACAAATACTAAAATAAATTTAAACTAATAAATGTTAAATAAATTTAGACTCTAAGAATTATAAAACAAAAAATAAATATTAAAACAAATTCAACCTCATATTAAAATAAATATGAGGTAAACTGTTTTTTTATATGTTTGCTCCTTTTGCATTTTATCCCTCTTAAAACCCTCATATGTTATACTCATGCTACATTTTGTCTAAAAATAAATAGTTTATTAACTGAGGGTCAAAATTGAATATTTCATAAACTTAACGCATCTAGACCTTTAAAAGTAAATTTTGAAGGTAAAAATAAGACAAGTGGATATCTTTAAGAGCCATCGGCGTAAATCACCCAATGTAATTGACATAGAAGTATAATGTTTTTTTTTTCCTTAATTTAAAAGCCTAATAAATAAAAGTAGAGTATATAATTTTTGTCCTGTAGGCGCTAATTATTTTTGAATAATTATTTTTTATATCCAAAACTTTTAGGTATTTGCAAAGGATTTTACCCACGTGGGGAAGAGGGATTTATTTATTTATTTAATTAAAAAAAATTGAAAATTTACTTCTTGTTGCCTCGTAGAAAGATCTTAACCGCAACGAGGCCGCGAAAAGATAATTAAAATCCGGCTTGCTCTTTTGTCACACGCTCTGTGTTGGAGCTTGTTTAGCAAACTAGTCAAAATTGTTGTAGCCTTTTTCCCGTTTTGGTTGTTATGTGGAGGGTCACGAAAGACTATTTTAATATTTTCTAAAACGTACAGCATGGTCATGTTATTATCGGCAATTAACACATCAATCGAAGGGTGTTGGGATAAGCAGGAGACAGAGGTGAGAGAGGGAGCGAGTTTTAATTATGCTCTGTTTGGTAAGAAGGAAAGAAAATTGGAGAGAAAGGAAAACTATAATGCATAGAAAATTAGAAGGATAAAAAAGATTTTGATTTTCTCTTGACTTATTTGGTATGATAGGAAAGAAAGAAAATGAATCTACCTTCTCTTGTTTAGTATTGGAAGTGAAACTAAAGGGATGGAAAAATTCTTATTGGTGTAATTACTTTTTTACCTAAATATTTTTTATTAATATTCTTTTCTAATAAAAGTATAAATAATACAGTATTTAACATCAAATTAACTCAAAAAATTCATGTAACTTAAACATATATTCTATCTATATTATGTATATATATACACACACATACATATATAAAGGTGCAAAAACATAGGTGGCGTTTGGAATTCGTTCCAAAATGATTTTGTTTTCTGTATGAAAATGAAAATAAAAACGTTTTCATTTCTATTTTGGAATCATTTCTGAAAATGCGTTTGGTAGTTTTATTCTAAGATTATTTTCAGTTTTAAAAAACTGAAACTGCGTTTGGCGGTTTAATTTTTAAAAACATGAAATAATATTTTAAATAATAATATATTAAATAAGTAATAATTGAATCTCAAATAAAAATACTAATAATTAAAATAATAAATTAAATTACATTACAAATAAATAATAAATAATTTAAAAAAGTTTACTTCGTATCCAATCTTAAATAGCATAAATGCAGGAAAATTATAATCCAATACACTCATATCTTGTATCCAAAAAAATGCCGTCAGAACAATGTGAAACCTGTTTCTCCATTTCCCAAATACTTTCAAACATTTCCCAAATACTTTGGCCAAACTCCTTCTCCCGCACGCATTGGACTGCATCAAAGTGTCCTGGTGTGCTAAGTGGAGAGAAAGCCCATTGCCCATTTATCTCTTTTCTGAAAAAAAAAAAAAAAAAAAAAAAAAAAAGCGCCAATTTTGGAGCCAAAATGAGGACAATTTAGTAATTTAAGTAGTTATCAACATTTTCCTTCTTAAAATCCTCCCACTTTTGGAGGGATTAAAAATGGTGGGACCCACCAATTATATTTTCCTTTCAATTTTCTTTTCCTTCCCAATTTTCTTTCTACCAAACAAGTTAATTTACTAATTTCCATCCTAAAATCCCTCCAACATTTTCTTTCCTTCCACTTTTCATTCATACCAAACATAGTGTTAATCTCTTGCTCTAATCCCAGATTTACTTTTAATATATTTGATCTTATTTCCATAGTAAAAATCTGCTACGTGTGCAAATAATCATCATACTTCTTTTCCCTCAAAATTGTTTAATTTTATTATTTAACTAAAAAAGATATTAAAAATATTTATCTCCTTTGTCAAAAGAATAATGTACTAGACATGCAAGCAAAAGCAAATTTAGTTTTGCACAGAAACGCGCTAGCAACGTATTTATGAATAGCCGAATACGAGTCATCCGCTTTTCACGTACCACTCCTTTTACCAAATTAAACAACGCTAGACATGCAAATACACAAAAAATTTTCACATGCGTCATATTTGTAGTTTAGGCACGCATTTTCCCATTTCTCATACAATTCTGGCCTCTGGATTCTTGTCTCTCGAGCAATTTCCACTATCGACGAAGTGAAAGGAAGATAAACTAAAACTTGAAACCAGAATTACAACCTTAATAAGCTAGATTCATACCATTTTACCACGAATATTGTATATCTAATTAACTGCATTATAAGGACAGCACAGGACAAGGAGCGGCGGCGGCCAACATATTTTCATTTAACCTTTTTCATTAAGGAACAAAAATCATATATAATTGAAAAAAAAAAAAGAAAAAACGTAGACTACAGAGTTAGTGTTACAAGGAAAGAAGAATTCAGACGATATAAAAAATACTTGTCAATATCACTCCATTGGGGTCGTGCCCTCTTCTTCTCCGGTGTCATCCTCTAGACTCCCCAACATGATAGCGGTCAGTAACAGCTTGCCGGCTTCAGGGTAGTCCTTGTGCTGCATCAGATTCGCTAAGACTGAAGAACCTGAATCCTTCATGATAGGAGGTTCCGAAGTTTCCTGTCTCAGTGGTAATACTTGATCAAACCCTTCTCCGAAAGTTTCAGCTAGAGGTCCATAGCACCTACTTGAAGCCTTGAAAAGCATGGTGTGCTTCAAATTCTGCAAGGTTTCCTCATCAGTCCACCCTTCGATTGTGGAAGCCTGATAAAGTTTGCTCCAATCATCCTGTTCGGCAGCATTCTTCCAGCACTCCTCCAAAAGGTTCTTATGGGCCTTACGGAAGGAGGAGCTAGTCCATGCAAACACATCAAAAGCGCACAGTGCAAGCTCTGGGCTTTTCATTTCGAGGCACAGCTTGATAAGCTCTTCTGGATTGAGCAACCGCTCTCCAACAGATTGCTTTGTTCCATCATCAGAAAGGAATTTTACTATTTCTTCCTGCAACAAATTCCCGTTATAGGTCCACATCAGATGAACGTTTCAGTAAAGGAAGACATAAAATTTCATTTACCATCATAAGTCCAGCAAGTACCCACAATGCGGTTCTAATGTGTAATAACGACGTTAAGAAAGATGGACAACAAGGTAAAAATAAAAATATTTCGATAATGTAATACGACTTTTCAGTTGGCAAATTTAAGTTCAAACACTGTTTTGGAATATAACTGATTGACCTGTTCAAAAGATATGTTGTGTCTTAGGACATGAGACTCGTGAGGTTGGAAAATATGCAAAATCCTAAATGTGAGAAGTCTCATCTCAACCATTCACTTCAATGGTCACCACTTCTAATTTCAAAAGGCCTTACTGAGTACGTGTATATATATACACAAAGAAAGGGGTGTTCAAATCTTGTAACCTTTTTTAGGCCCAACTATAGATGAAGATGCTGCATGAAATTCTACCATATGAAACAATTGGACATGCAATAACACCCATCTCTTCTTTTTGTACCGAGTGATTAAATTGCACTGATGTGGACTACTGCTTTTTCCAATGCATGCATACTTACATACATATATCTAAGTATATGTGGGTGCAGTTTCAATGGTTACGTTTCCAATGGTTACTGTTGTTTTTAGCTATGATATGGATCAAACCATTGTAATAAATCTGGTAGTCGACCAAAAAAATGTATTGCAATTAATGAAACAAACCACAACAGCAATTGTGATTAAGATATGCCCTTATTAGAAACAGTAACCATTAAAAACATAACCATTGAAAACAAATCCTATATATATATATATATATATATATATATATCTGCACTATAAATGACACAATGAGGTATGGATTTTCCTGTAGCTCCAGGAATCCATAACAGGAACTAGGAATGCATAAAATTGACAACAATCAGTTTGAGATATACAATCAGGTTTGAGAAGTGCATATAGGCTGTTTCTGTTAATAACCTAATTATTATAAACGACACCCATCGCACTGACACAGCAATGCCATTAAACCACAAATAAAGACCACATTCGTTGAGTATGAAAATTTATTACCATATCTGTTAGAGAAAGGAAAAAATCACAATTGGGACATCTCAAAGTAAATGTAACAATGGCAATCGAACTTTTAGCAAACCTGCAACTTTAGTATCTTCAAATCAGCTTCAATACGCTTCACATTTGCCTCCTCACCCTTACCTGCCGATTAAACATATGGATACAGTATTAAGAGTATAGACACAAAGCAATTACTGAGATCTTGCACAAAAACAATAGCAAATAGGAAAATTAAGATTCTTTCATCCCCATTTTAACTCTGTGTCCAATCACCTCCTACACCCAAAAAAAAAATAATGTAGATAGCACAAATCTTTTGGGTCTACCACTATTCTTAACCAGTGAGTTTAATTCACTTAATTTTGAAGACCGCTGATACCAGCAAAACAACCAACTTCTAAATAACGAATTAATACATTCATTGGTCATTAACGCAATAGGAAAACTAACTTCTTTTTCAAGACAATAGGAAAACAAACTCTCAAAAGTTTATTTTCCAATAGAATTAAAACATTTAAGAAAAAGGATATATGGAAGGTGAAAAGAAAAGCTAAAGGGTAAATCACCAGCAATTGCAGCTATCTTTGAGAGATTCAGTAGACGCTTTCTGTCTTGTAATTTGGGTACCATAGTTCCATAATGGGGGTCTGTCCCCTCAGTTTCTGACATTGAACGTTCATGTTGAGAAAGAGCCAATAGGTGAAGTGTTTCTGAAGCCAAAGAAAATTGATGAAGAAACAGTTCGTGAAGCCAAAGAAGATCCTGGTGACGCTTTAGAAAAATGGATAGCTCCTCCAGAAACTCTTCCCCGAGTCTTAGAAGTTTAGAAAATTGCCTACTTTTGTACAGTTGTTTAAACACAAAGTAACTGAAACCTCCATTGGGTCCCATGCTCTCACGCTATACAACAAATCATTAGAAAATTTTCAGCAAGAGTAGACACTTCAAACAAGCAATAAAGTATCAAAAACCATAATGTATCAGCATTATCCAGAGTAAGAAACAGAAGTAAAATACAAATCAGTCAAATCAAAAATAAAAATGTGTGAAATCATGAGATGATAAGGTCGGATTAGACATAGAGAGGATGACGTGTAAAAAAAAAAAAGAGAACTTGTCTCCCTTAGACTAATCTCTGAGGAAAAAAGTATCCAGGGAAAATAACGGCACAAACACGAAAAGAGAATCTATGGACAATGAAGAGAAATTCATTATGACTCAATGGTCTAATAAAGACTCTTCACAGGATAAAATAACCTTTGCATTACCCAGAATTTGGAATCATAAACTACAATAATTATCCCATGTTGGGCTTTGAACTGCGAAACATCTTTGATGTTTGTAGCAAAAATTTTAATTCTTCTCTGCTGGGAAAAACTGAGATAAAGGCAATTCTGTCCGCTTGAGCAACCTTATTTTAAGGTTAACTTTAGCTAGTGTTTTACATAGGTCAACCATCTCTGAGAGGACCAAAAAAAAAAAAAAAGACAGCAGTATATAGCTTTCCAAAAAGACAAAAGAAATTAGGAACAATCTAGAGATATTCGATTCTAGATGTGCATCTCACAACTGTAACAGGAATAAACCAACAAAGCACACCCCAAATGTTTCAGAAAAATAAAAATAATCACATAAACACGACTAAGAAATGACCATGTTCACACTAACAGTTTAAAGCAGAGTACACTTACCATTAGATTCCTAAGAAGTTCTGAATCATTGAGATCACAACATATTTTCCATAAAGTATTGTAGCATTCATGCCGGTTTGCAATTGACAGCAATTGTGAAGAAAACTTCTTCAGCGAATCCTTTTTGTGCTCACTAGTTTCTTCACTTATATCCTGAAAAGATAAGCAGTTCAAGAATGCGTATGTATCCATTATCAGGGAAGCAGAACAACAAATATTTCACTGAGCCAAGCCAAAGAGATTAACCTGGTGCCCATCTTCCACAAATTCTTTGACCTGTTGATACAGCGAGTCAAGCAGCAGATCCCTCCTACACCAGTACTCATCTAAGAGACCTTTGTGATCTTCTCCAAGCTCAACTTTAGCTTTGATGGCACCAGCATATGCTTCAAGTAGAATTTCCGCCAGTGCTTCAAGATGGGTATATAAATCTGATTTTGCAGACACATCAAGTGTAGATGCTTCCTTGAGCAGCTGCAGCATGAAGGAAGCGATGCTCCAAATCCCACTGCGCACCACATGTTTACAATACCATGGTGTTAGACCCTCAGGTGGTGGATACCATAAATGGTGCTCATTTTTGTAGTGCATGGCTGTTTGAACTATCGCAACACATGCATTGGATAGTTCACAAGCTCTCTGATTTTGAACTCCAAATGGCTGCTCTGTGCTTATTATATAATCCAGCTGTCTGTCTAAGCAATAAAATACTTCTTCCAGATCTGAAATCTTACTGTAGAATACTTCAGCGTTATCTCTATCCATCAGAAGAACAGTACTTCGCCGAGCTCTTTCCCCTACTAATTGAATAAGATCCCAAAGAGCACCTGATGTTTGAATTTCTTGACTGGAATGTGAGGAGCCAATTCCAGCAGAGCGATTCTGGCTAATAGCGTTTTGCAATTCTCTCAGTTGAATCATTCCAGCAAGCTTTTCACCATGTTCCAAGATAATCTGCAAGGAATGTCCTGCAGACAAAAATTATAATTAGACATGAAAAGCTCTCGTTTTCCATTTCTTCATTTAATTCTCAATTTTTTTCTTCTCTCATTGCCATGCAAGCAATCCATTCTCTAAATGCCTTTACCTCCATGCTACAACAAACCAAGGAGATATAGTCAATTTAGAGTTTCACTATATTGGTAACTTTCTGATGATGAAAGTTAGGATTTAGATCAAGAGGATTAGAGGAGCATGCATAAAGAAGTTTTGTTCTCTCCATTATCATAATAAATGGCCGTTTATAAGCTCCAATAGAAAGCCACGTGTGCTAAGAATTTAGTTCAAGAAAAAATGCAACATGCAAAAAAACACAGAAAGAGAGAGAGATGACATACTCTGTCTAGAACACAGCTCCTCATGGCATTTTGACAAAGCAAGAAACTGGAGAAATTTTTCATGCTTCTGCTGCTTATCCAAGAGTTGGGAAGAAACAACAGCCATGGCCAAAATCTCAGCTCCTCTGGTTGTTGTCCAGTGTTTAGCTAAGGTGTCAACAATTGATTTGCTCAGCCTTGCAAAAACATTTGTCTCTTCACCCCTTTCAAATGCTCGAGACTTTTGCAGCTTTTCGAGTGAACCTTCAACCTGCCCAGATAATTGAAAATCATGGAAAAGTTGACCTAGTAAAGTTTCTGATTCTTCATCTAGGGTATTTCGCCTTGCAATCACACCTTTAACTGCCTTTTGTCTGTCTACAGGCTCCTGTGCTTCAGAGCTAGCCCTTCTAGGAGCCATATTACCTCCAAATGTGAGGTTTTTTCTCTCTTCTTGTGCAGATCCTTCATTTGAGCTACCTTTACGTGACAAGCTACGCTCAGGTGGTTCAACACCACCAAGAATAACAGCCTTCTCTGGTATTGCCCAAATTCCTGCTTTCTCAGTTAGTACAACCCATGCCCCTTCACCATCATCTGTAGAAGGAAGAACTGAAGCATCTAGTACTTTACCAGCATCATAAGGTAAGTCAAATTGATAGAGCCGGGTAAAGTTTCTATAATAATGAGAGACTGTTGCTGTTCCGTCATTGGAAAGTATAATTGTTGAGCCTGAAGGCTTGCCCCCTACCCGAAGTCTCATTGAGAACAAGAAATCTTCATCTTCCACTCTTGCTTTTGGGATTATCACTTGGATGGGAGCTTTTTTCTCTAGAATCCTTTCATGTCCTACCTCAGTACTTACCCCGGATTTATATTGCATGGTCAAAAGTGAATATTGTGTGTAGCTTGAACTGCTAACTCGGTCCTTGCAGAATGTGGCGACCAGAATAGTAATAACTTTACCATAAATGTCAACTTGCACATCAAGAGGCCATACACGCTTCTGTCCAGCTAGATCTTTCTTAATACCCAAATCGCCATCAGTGCCAATTATTTCATGTGACCAGACCTTTGACACGTTTATATCAAGAAAAAGTTCAACATTAAAACAATGTATCTCATGATCGGTCAGAAGAAAAAACTGTCTGTTGGATTCATGCACAGAAGAATGTGAAAAACGCCAGATCAGAGACCTTGGATAACCTTTGCTTCCTGTTACATGACCATTGTCACCACCTTGGGAGGTTAAACTCGAAGTATTCCAATGTACTTTTTGTCGTTTGATACCAGATGGGCTACAAAGAAATTGCCACAGCTCACCATTTGAACTAGAAGCAATAGCAACACAAACATGCTGCGAATTGGGGACTGCAGACGCAATTAATGAGTTGAAAGAATACAATTCAGTCAAACCACTCCTCTGCCTACTTGAATGTTGCTGCCTAGACAGGGTGGTAAAAATCACCTCCAATTCGTCAGAAGATGCAGTACTGATAACTGGAGCAGTTTTCACTTTAGAATATATGTCACGCCAGTATATAACAGCACGTGTTTTTTGGTTACACAATACGATAGCAGCATAGTTGTTATGTTCTACAACTTTCTTTGTTCTACTAGATGTCATATCCCAATTGACAGCACAGAGAGACCAAGTGTCACCATCACTTCTGCGAATATCCCCATTCTCTAAAACATTTGAAGGGATTTCAAGAACAACACATTTCATTGATGCAGCAGGAGATAGGTAACTCCAAATGAAGAGTCTGCTTCCACAGATAATCCAAGCTATGCATTTTCCCTTTTCCATTCCACCATATATAAATGCCTCACCTGCCCAGGAACACATATAAGTATTATTTCTTTCTTTTTCCACATCGGTAGCTGTGGTTGTTAAAATGCGATAACGGATAATAATTGGATTCCAGCATACAAACCTGGAACACGCTTCTGCAGCAACTTGGTCTGCTCATCACGCACCACCTGGGGGAATTCTCCAACGTACACAGGCTTAATAGGATCAATGTCGTCCCCTTTCTCATTCTTGTTCACTATTGGAATTCTAGGCACACAACACCACAAATTGTTCAATAAGTCATCACGCAACAATCATAACATTTTAAATCTTCCATATCAACACATAAGCTTCTTTAACAGTCCAATGCAACATTCAGGGAGTTCCCAATTAAATTATCAGGCTCACTGAAAGATTAAATATTTTGCTGACAGTTTTTTCTTCGTGTTTTTTATAGGAAATACGACGAAGGTTGGTCTTCAGACAGCAACTACACAGCATAATTTGTGCATAACCATGAATATAAAGCGAAATCCGAAAAACGAAACATACGATAAACAACAATACAGCTCGCAATACTCAATCAAACCAAACCAAACCAAACCGACATTTTCATCCCAAAAAAAAAGCCCTACGAAACACCAATTCTTCAGACACATTCACAGACACAGCTGAAATTTGCGTATAACTATGAACACGACGCCAATTCGCAATCCACAAAACGAAACATACGATTAAACAACAACTAAGCTCGCAATGTTAAATCAAACCAAGCCTCTAAAACACCGATTCTTCACACAGATTCACAAAGCGTAATCGAAATTTGTCTTTCACCTGGCAAGAACGGAAAGTCGAGGAGCCCAAGGCGCCGGAGTGCCCGTGGCCGGGCGGTGGGGGACCAAATTGTCGGAGCTGGAGCGGCGGTTCTCGGCGAGAGGAGTGACCGGAGAAGCAGTCGCGGCGTGCCCTAGACTGGGATCTCTGCGAGAGCTCCCATGCGACCTCTTGGTTCCAGGAGAGAACATCTTCAATCTCCTTGTTTGCCCAAAATTGGAAAATGGAGGGAAATTTGGGTGGTCTCGAGGTTTAGGGTTTATTTTAAGTTTGATTTCTGTATTTTAACTCTTCCTTCATTTTACCTTTGAATTTTTTGACTTTTAAATTTTAACTTTATTAGAATTACAAATTTTTATAAAAAATTACATTTTTTTTATTAAAAAATTTTCACATAAAATTAAATTAAAAATTTAAATTAATAAATTAAATGACTTATAGTAAAAGATTATATATTTTATTATTAAAAAATTATATTTTTTATTATTAAAATTTTAAAATTTTAAATTCAAAACAGTAAATCTTAATTTTAAAAATAACTTTTTTTTTTCTAAATTTACTCTTTTTCTCTGGGGTTTTTTCTTTTTCTTCTCACTCATCTTTCTGAATTCTCAGTTTATGTTTCTCTCTCTTTCCGTGTCTCTCCTCTCTCTGCGATCCCTCTCTCTCCTCAGCCGACCTTTCTCTCTCTCCCCCTCATTCCGATCTCTCACCTCAGCCGACCTTTCTCTCTTTCTCTCCCCCTCATTCCGATCTCTCTCCTTTGCCGACCTTCCTCACTCTCCCCCTCATTCGCGATTTCGTCATCACCGCCGCCGAGTTCCATCAATGTCTTCCTTCCAACGCGACGTCGCCATAGCGCCGTCGGTGAGAGATCCGTGCATGAGATGCGTCTCATGCTGCGCTCAGAGTAGATCCGGAGATCCCAGCCCACGCCTCCGACGGATTTGATGTTCACGACGCCGTCATCTTCGCTGCCGCGACTCCGATCATCTTCTCCGGCGATGATTAGATCGGTATCTCCTCGATCACACTGTCGTCGTCAAAGGCGTTGAAGTCCAGTCCACAAGTAGATCTCCAGTAGTCGAGTAAATATTGAATTTACAGGTAAATACTGTATTTTTGGTAAATACAGTATCTACCCAAAAATACAGTATTTACCTTGGTGTCGGTGATTAAATATGATATTTAAATATACGCCTCGTTCATTTCACCGATTTCACCGATTCGAGTTTTCAGTTTTAAGTTTCTACAGTAAAAAATTCTCAAAAAATGTCACATCTAACTTTTTCTACTACAGTGAAAAGTTCTCAAAAAATGTCACATCTCAGTTCGAATTGAAAACTCGAATCCGCAAAATGAATGAGGTCATAGTGTTTATCAATGGTCGTCGGTAACTGTCGAATTTTTGAGTAATATGATGTTGTTCTTTTAAAATGAAATTCGAAAAAAATTTAAACTCGAGTTATAATTTTATTTAAATTTATATTTTTTTATAAAATTTAAGTTTAAATTTGAATTTGAGTTTAAATTTCTCTTTTAATTTGAATTTATAAACTCGAACTCAAATTAATAAACAGTATTTTTTTATTCTTAAAAATGTCATAATTTTTTCGTTTTAATTCTAATTGAGATGATTTTTTTTCTATGCATTCACAACAAAAAGACGAATAAAATCTCATCCATATATCTTATTAAAATTTTTCATCACCATTGACTTTTTATTAAAATATTATTTAAATATAAATTTAAATTTTGACTTATCTAAACAAAAACTCAAAAAGATTTTCAATTCAAATCATAATTTAAATATGCACATCTAAACATAAATTTAAGTTACAACTTTAATTTAAGATATAACTCAAACTCAACTCAAGATCATCATTTAAATCATCCTAACTCAAAAATACAAAAGAACAATCCCATAATATTTTTGATGAATATAGTATATACCGTATTTACTCATCGTCGATTGTTGGGTCGAGCACCATTTGGATTTCTAAGTAAATATGACATTTTTAGATAAATATTGATCTTTTAATAGTTATAAATTTGTATTTAGTAAATATTGTAATACTTTTAAATGCTTTAATAACTACAATTTTAAATTTAATAAATACTGTATTTACATATAAATATTTTAGTAATTATAATTTAGAATCTGTTATATTTATCGGTAAATATGATATTTACTGGTAAATACAGTATTTAATGGCCATCAGTATCAGTGGCGGGATCTTTAGATAAATATGATATTTATTAATAAATACGGTATTTATCGATAAATACAGTGTTAAACGGTCACCAGTGTTGGTGGTTAAATTTTCAGATAAATATGATATTTACTCGTAAATACAGTGTTAAACAATCGTCGGAATCGGTGCCTAAATTTTTAGATAAATATGATATTTACTGATAAATATAGTGTTAAACCATCACTAGAGTCAGTGGCTGGATTTTCGAGTAAATATGATATTTACTAGTAAATACAGTTTTTATTAGTAAATACGATTTTTACTTGTAAATTCAGCGTTAATCGGTCGCTGGAGTCGACGGTCAACTTTTCGAGTAAATATAGTATTTACTAATAAATATTGTATTAAATGGTAAATACGATATTTACCAATGAATACAGTGTTAAACGATCATCAAAAAACAATCACTGATCGTCGAGAACGGTCACAGGTTGCTAAAAATTTGTCTCTAGTCATCAGAGCCGGGCACTAGTCGCTGGAGTCGGTTACCGGTTTCGACTATAATGGACTTGACTATAATCTACATATTTTAAAAATATGCTATAATTTATTATTTTTTTTAAAAATAGATGTTTATGGGGGAAGAGTGGGGTAAAAAGGAGATTTATGAGTATTTTTATATTTTTAATAATGTTTAAAACTTAAAATATTAAATAATATTACAATTTATTATTTTTAAAAAATATACTATAATAATTTTCTTCTTTATTCTTATTTTAAGCTGATATGAAATTTACTAATGAGTTTGTCCGAATGAAAGACTTGTGAGGACAACGATCGGGTAAAAACGAATGCACCAATCGACAATGTGCCTTCACGGCCTAGATTGATTCTAACATATCGTAGCAAAAGTTAACGGCTCAATATATTTTTTTCATCATTCAACTATTTAAGTTGGAAATGTGCGGTGGGATGTATTGTAAGGTTCCGTTTATTTCACTGATTCGAGTTTTACTACAGTAAAAGCTCTAAGAAACAATCACATCTAACTTTTTTACTACAGTAAAAAGTTCTCACATAAAATCACATCTCAACTCGAATCAGCGAACTGAACGGGTCTAATTTCACATCTAGTCGAGGGTAGATAAATCCCTTTTTCTTTAATTTTGTACATATCTTTCAGTAAAATTTGTAGTTTGTGATCCCTGTAAAAATATGTCCATTTTTCCTCAAAATTTGAAACCAATATATGTCCATATTTTTTAACTTACTTTTCACCTCCTACCCTGCAGACAACCTATCCACACGTCGTCAAACGCTTGATTCTAATTTATGAACCAAACGTCTCCTTATACCATTATTTGAATCATGATTCATGGTTTGTTACAGTATTTTTTTTTTTTACAAAAAATACACGTAAATTGAAAATAGTTCTAATCTCATGATTCTAATCCATGAACCAAACGTCTCCTTATATTCTCTCCCACAGCCAACCAAGATGAAAATATCAATATTTACATAAACGTTGGTATTTAAATTTTACGGAAATATGGATAGAAATATTGATATCAGTAGAAATTGACGTAAAAAATAGAAATTCATATTAAAACATTTTTAGGGATGTTTAGAAGGTATTTTTAGGCATGTGTAAAAGGTATACTTAAATAATAATTCTTAATTATGACGTTTAAATTTTAAATTTTTTGTGAGAAAAAAACACTGTAGCAGAATAAATAATTTGTGTTTGAGTATATGAAACAAACAGGCCCAAATATACATAATATTACATAATACACATATTACATTAGTTATATGAAACTCTCAAATAAATTACCAATTATTTGATAAATATGCATAATATAGTGTGATCACAATACCATACAAGCTAAGTACACATTTACAAATTAAGTAAAAAACAAAAACAAAAAAAAAAGAATGCTAAGTTCAGATTGAAAAAAGTAAAAAAGAACATAATCTTTACATTTTTGAAAAGTAAATTGGAAAAATATATAAATTTACATAAATTTTTGTAAAAATCTTACCAATGTTTTTACGAAATTTTTGTAAAATTTCTACAATATTCGGTTATTTAACATTACATTTTTTTAATAGGTATTTCCGTAAGAATATCAATATTTATGGAAATTTTTGTGAAAATTTTATGATATTATGTGGAAAAAATATTCTACTTCTATTTTTATATCGATATTTCTAAAATACGGAAATTTCCGTTCGGTAAAAATATTGATTTTTTCATCCTTGCAGTTTACATAACTCAAAGTGCACTTTAATTTAGGACGTTTGTTTCCTATATTCGTCCCTGATTCTGAATCATGATTCATGATTTTCTACAGTATTTTTTCTCACAAAAAATACACATAAAATGAGAATGATTCTGACTCATGATTCTGAATACATAAATCAAACGTCAGTGTAATATTTTATATTTCGTGGGATAACATTATTTATTTATATATATATATTTTTTCTCTGTTTTCACTGAATAAAAAACGTTAAACTAATTAAATATGGAGATAAATTATGCTCCACACTAAGCAAATAACAAGGCAAACCTTTTGCAAAGTTGTACGAACGATTGTACCCATCCGTTAATGCTTAAGGTTTTCTTTTCTCTGCTTCGTTCATTTTACCGATTCGAGTTTTTAGTTTTAGGTTTCTACAGTAAAAAGTTTTTAGAAAATGTTACATCTAATTTTTTTTTGCTACAGTAAAAAACTCTCAAAAAATGTCACATCTCAGCTCGAATTAAAAATTTAAATCCGTGAAGTGAACGAGACATTTATTTCTCCTCCTTAATTTCTCTCACTTTAACAAACTCGCCTCAACGAGCTTAACTTCAAATGCATTCTCTCATGTTGTGTTGTGGTTTTGGCTAAAGTCGTATAGATCAATCATTTTTCTCGAAGCCAAAGATTTTGTAAGATCTGACATTTATAGGATTTTTTGATCATTTATTTATGGAGTTATTGGAATCATGAATGTAGCGGACTGCTGTTAATACCAAGTAATATGATTGGGTTAGTTGTTGTATTGACACAAGTATGGCGGACTTTAATGGTTGCCTCAGTTAGCCATGTTTTGCTTTACGAAGCTATATATGAGAATGAGATAGACCGCCGACGGCCATTTTTTTTTTTTTTGGTTTCTTTTGATGGTTTTTTTATGATTGTGTACTATTTTTTGTGTTTTGTATGTATTTCATTGAATTTTGTTTTTATACTAAAATATATTGGTAGGAAAGTTGACGGTGGTACGGTAACATCTGATAATGACGATTTTCAATTAATAAAAGCCGGAACTGATTAATATTATAACATAAATAATAGTGATTGTTGATAAACATGTGGTTACCAAATATTATTTTAGGGGTAAATTTGATATTCAGGGTCTGTTTAGTTTGTTAATTTGAATTGAGATATGACTTTATGTGAGAGTGTTTTACTGTAGTAAAAAAGTTAAATGTGACTGTTTTTGAGAGTTTTTTACTGTAGCAAAACTCAAATTATAAACTCGAATCAGTGACATGATGATATTCTGTTCAAATACCTTTTTTTCTCATGACAAAAGTAAATACATAAGGCTCCAGTTAATTCATGGGTTCAAACAATGATTCATAATTTTAACTTTTAAAATTTAAATTTTTTTGTGAGAATAAAACACTGTAATAAAATTAAAATCTATAATTTCAACTATGCATAACTCTTAAAACAAACATCATCTTAAAGTCATAAATTTATGGCATCGTTGCCCACTCTTGTTATCTTAATTCTCATTTTCATTTTTTTTTTTTTGTAATAATTCTCATACATATTCATTAAAAAACTTCATCTTTATTTTTTTATTAAAATAGACAATCATTCATGTTATTCCGTCTCTTTGTGACTTTGAAAATCTCGAGTCCACTAATTAAACAAAAATAACCTAACTCAATCGTACTCAAAGGATATGCCCATTTTTGACAAGAAGGGATCCTAAAATAGAGTTGTGTAATATGGAATCCCCAACGCATTTTAAAAAGAGAAAATTGTTGAATTTATTCTTAAAATTGATGGGTCTAGATTTTTACCATTTATTATTGATTAATACCCTTTTAAACAATATAGTTATTTTACTAAAAAGGATATTAATTAAAGGTAAGGGATAAAAATTCAGACCCGTGCACTCTAAGAGGTATTTGTCTCTTTTCCTCTTTTGAAAATAAAAGAAAAAAAATAGAGAGAAAAAAGACGAAAAAGTGAAAACATCCTATCGAACCAATTTAGTGATATATTATTGGGAAAATGGTACAAATACCCCTTTAAAAATGCACGAGTTAGAATTTTTGCCTCTTACTCTTGATTAATAACCTTTTTAGTCAAATAAATATACTAACAAAACTACATTAATCAATAATGAAGGTATTAATTAAGAATGAAGAGTAAAAATCTAGACACATGTACTCTTAAGGTAAATTCTGTAATTTTTTCTATGTTCCATGTTATTTTGTCATTTAATTTATTTAGGGCGGGCTTTATGATTACGTCTTTGCTTGGGCTTAGATTAGCCCAAGGTGAATATAATAGAAAAAATTTCAAGTTTAATTATTATTATTTTTTAATTCTATTATTTATGTTACTGCATAAAATTTTTAATGTCATTTTAAAAAATAACATGTAGGTTACGAAAAATTACCAAAAATAATCTGTAAATTACAAAAAATAACCTTTAGGTATTAGTCGCAAAAGATAAATTTACAACAGTGATAGAAATAAAATAATGTAATTTTGATGATGCCATTTTTAGTTTTCTCTCAATATAATTTTATGAGTAATGTTAGGAGACACCAACTCAAATCTTAATTTTTATTAACCAATTGATGTGGTACGTGAGTTGTTATATTTTTATTAGTAGATGTAATCTTTTTTATTAATTGACGTGACAAGATTTTAAACACCTATTAATAGAAAAATAATAACTCATATGTCACATTAATTGATATATAAAAGTTGTGATTTAAGTAGGTGTCTTTACCATTATTCTAATATAGTAATATTATATTGTGTGGTCCATGGAAATGACAATGCAGCCGCAACAGATGGTGTGACACTTGTTGCCCATGCAGGTGCATAGGGTAGCATTAAGTCTTATTTATTTTACCGATTTGAGTTTAAAATATGAATTTTATTATAGTAAAAAGTTATTAGAAAATAGTCACATTTAATTTTTTTTAAATAAAAAATTCTCACATAAAATTATATTTTAACTCAAATTAAAAATTTGAATCAACGAACTAAACGAACCCTTAATCTAACTTTGGTCAAATGTGCTTAATTCCACCGCACCAACTTTGATCTAGTCCGTCGATCATAATATGATGAGATACAGCTTTTCATCATCTCACACAGATGACAGTCAATCTGTGGGTCCCAAAATCGACACCAGAATTTCTGGACGCATGGACTGAATGAGACAAGGATGGCCCACAGACCAGCCTAACACTTTTGCCTGTCCACTAGTAATGATTTCGGGAGGCTTATTAAATCATTGAGACAAGTAATTAGAATGATATAATTCCATTCATGCCAAGTATGGAAAGAAAGATTTTTTTTTCTTTTTTAAATTTATTCTTTTCCTAAAAATATAGGGATCAATCAGTTGAATTAGTAGAATAAATTAGTATTGATCTCTAGTCAATGTAAAAAGGGCTTGTATTTAATTCTGTTTACTAGAAGGTTTGAAGAAAATTCAAAGAGTTATTTTGTTAACAGAAAGTTTCGTTAATAAATTAATAAATTACATAAATAGTCGTATATAACCACAACATATAAAGGATTTTGATCATGAATATTGATTGAATCAATTAGTAAAGACAGATAAAGAATAAAGATAAATACAAATGTTGAGACTTGAGACCCAATAGACAAAACCTTGATCAGAATAAATAAAATCTAGCGCGACTAAGTTCGTTAACAACAACTATTACAGTTAATAAATAAAACCGATCGACCGAGACCAAACTCTTAATACTTGATACACAAACGACATGAACTAAAAACATATCTAAGTACAAATAAGCACATACCATCAATAAAAAAGTTATTTACAATGAGTTAATCAACAAATTAAAAGTAATCATGTCTGTTTGGTTCATGGATTAAAACCATCAACAAATTAAAAGTAATCATGTCTGTTTGGTTCATGGATTAAAATCATGAGATTAGAATCATTTTAGATTTACGTGTGTTTTTTGTGAGAGAAAATACTATAGCGAATCATGAATCATGATTCGAATCAGAGAACGAATCATCCAACTAAGTTCGTTAACAACAACTATTACAGTTAATAAATAAAACCGATCGACCGAGACCAAACTCTTAATACTTGATACACAAACGACATGAACTAAAAACATATCTAAGTACAAATAAGCACATACCATCAATAAAAAAGTTATTTACAATGAGTTAATCAACAAATTAAAAGTAATCATGTCTGTTTGGTTCATGGATTAAAACCATCAACAAATTAAAAGTAATCATGTCTGTTTGGTTCATGGATTAAAATCATGAGATTAGAATCATTTTAGATTTACGTGTGTTTTTTATGAGAGAAAATACTATAGCGAATCATGAATCATGATTCGAATCAAAGAACGAATCATCCAACCAAACAGGCTCCCCTTTATGCAAATAGATTGCAATCTCTCTCTCCCCCCCCACAAAAAAAAAGGATTACAATCCGTATGACTTAATTCTCATTTTTTATAAGGAATATTGCAAAACTACTCTTTTTTATTATAGTCACATTTCTATTATTCACTTCTTTAATCATTATTGTCTCTTTATTAAAATAGTTCAGTTTAAATAACTTAAATAAAAAGGACAACACTAAACGAAAGGGGGAAATATTTATTTTAAATTAACTTTTAATGATCCATTTTAGATTTTTATCTTTTCTTTTTCTTTTTGTTTGAAGAGACCATTTAATGCTTCACAAGATATAAACAGATGAACCAATGAATAGCACAAAAGAGGGAGCATGAAGGGTTTGTCGTTTCGTTGGTTAAGGTTTGAGAGGTTTATTGATATTTTAGGATAAAAGGAGAAAATGGGGAAATTTAATTAATAATCTATTATCTATATATATATAAATATAATCTATCTATTTTCTAATACTAAATGAGATTTTTTTTTTTGGGTGGGCGTTCCCGACCTTAATCTTCTTAAAAAAAAATAAAAAAAACCTTTTTAGCTTTTTTTATTTTTTATTTTTAAATTTGTATTCTTTTTTTCCTCTCTTATCTCTTCTTAGTGCATCTTTTAACTTTTAATTTTATATTTTCAAATATATCTCATTTAAATACTTTTTTACTGTTTTTTAAAATATTTTTTCTAATTAATTTGCTAAATTAATTTATTTTTAAATGTGTCATACATAAACATTTTTTACTCGTGATCCTAAAAAATTCCAGCATTAGCTGTGAAATATTTTGCAAAAAATTTTTTTGGGCGTTTTGTTGCCCGCCCTTCATTCCCCAACTCTTCTTCTTCTTTCTTTTTCACATTTTTAGATTTTTTTTTGTAGTTTTCCTTTTCTTTTCTTCTTTTTCCTATCTTATCTCTTTTTATTGCATCTTTTAACCATTAATTTTATATTTTTTTTAAATGAGACATTCTCTGGTACGCCAACATACCAGACGCTAGGTTTTTAAACCGTTAAATTTGTATAAAATCACGTAAAAGTTAAAAAGTACACAGATCCAACAGTTAAAAAAACCTGACCTACCGGTACACCAGCGTATTAAATAATCTCCCTTTTTAAATATATCTCATTTAAATTTTTTTCTTACAATTATTTAAAATATATTTTCTAATTACTTTGCTAAATTAATTTATTATCAAATGTGTTTTACATAAATATCTTTTACCTGTGATCCTTATAAATTTTAACGTTAGTTGTGAAACATTTTGTACAAATTTTTTCTGAAGGTTTTTTTTTTTATCTTTTGTTTCGGATCTTTTTTCAGACTTTTATTTTTATTTCTTTTATTCTTTTTCTTTTTTTCCTCACAATTTGTACAACTTTGTTTTAAATAGTAAAAAATATGGTCTCTCTATTTTGTCTTCACGTGCTTCTTTTTTTTTTTTATTCTTTTTATATCGCTTAAATTCTAAAAGTATTAATTTGATGAAGAAGACTCAATAATTTTGTCATAAATTCTTTTATCAGATTTTGTTTTTGTTTTCTTTCTTTCATCAAGATATATATATATATATATATATATATTTTATTTTTCCTTCTCTTAAATTGATTTCTCTTGTAAAATCCTTCTCACATATATAATATTTATTTTAAATCTTTTATGCATAAAATTACCACTTGATATGATAAAATAAATTACATTTTAAAAGTGAATTCATTATTTTCTCTATTTAGAATAATTCATTACTTTGTTAGTATATATTCTTGATGAAATATTAAAATTGTATTTTCAACACAAATTTGATTAGAAGATCAAAAGTGATAAATATTTGTCATATCTTAAAAACACATAATGTTATCCCACCTCCATAAAGGACTCACACGTGTGACGGACGTGAATTAAACTAGTATAAGTAAGAGAGAAGTCGCTTTATATAATTAGAAAATAAAATTATCCTTTCTTTTATTTTAAAGCCTTGACGAAATGAACCATTGACCCATTTGGTTCATGGGTTCATTAGGTTTTGAATCCCCTTGGAACAAATTTGAACATAATGTTTAGTTAAGTTTTCTAAACGTTGGCTGTGGGTTTAGAATCCATTTGAAATAACTTTTACCTCCTCCCCCATAAGTTCCCATGGGTTTAAACTTATTTACTTACAATTCTCATACTAACCAAACATCATTTCAAATTTTATTTTCTAATTTAACATTTTATTCTTTGTTCCGACTTTACTTTTTAAACATCAATTTGAATCTAAATAAAACCCAAACAGGTTTAGAACTTTTAGTTCAAATCTAAAAAAGATGAAAACCACACAATTGGAAAAAGAATATTTTTGAAAAACCACCCCAGAAAATTTCCTGCACATAATTTGATCCGAAAATTCAACTTTAATCATATTGAACTCATCCTAAAATCATTATAAACCAATTCTAACATTCTAAATACAAATATAACAGCCCTATCGTGCTTCTATACCTGTTCATGACGAAAAACATCACAATTTCAATCCACGGAAATCATAGAATTATAACAAATGCAAGAATCTTTCAGCTTAGTAAGTGTACTGCATGCACTTTCACCCTTGACCACCCCTGCCGTACACTTCATGTGTATGCACTCGTTCCATCAGCGTTGCCTTGGAGATAATGAAAAGGAATGTCCTGAATGTGCTCCTGCGTGCAGATCTGTTCTCGAAATGAAAAGTATTAAAGCATAAAATTATTGTTGACCCACCTCCTAATAGCTTAAGTTTTTGAGATTGATTGGTAAACTAACATGGTATCAGAGCAGACCCAGTTTTACTTGTTAGGGGAGGATTACCCTCATACTAATATTTTCAACTAATGTGAGATTCTAATAAAAAGAAATCTGAAACAGAACTCCAAGGATCAACATCATTTCTTGTCTTCCAGCAGGTGAAGAGTTCGAAAACTGGTTTTTCTGATTGCCGAGCACTTTGGTAAGGGGATCATTAGCAAAACAAGTACTTAGCAAAACAAGTACTGCAACTACATGTGCTTCTCAAGTAGTTAGATTTGCATTAAAAATTATTTGTTATACGTGTCTCTCAATTTGATTTGATTTTGACCATATTGAACGATCAAAAATCAACTCTTACCGGTAGAGAAACTTACCGGAGAAATTTTCTAATAAAAAAACCAAAATAGATGATAATAAAGCCAATAACGATTCGGCCCCGTTTATTTCACAAATTTGAGTTTTTAATTTTAGTTTTGCTACAGTTAAAAGCTCTTACAAAATGACACATTTAATTTTTTTTGATATAGTGAAAAAACTCTCATATAAAATCGCATCTCAACTCGAATTCACGAACTAAACGAAGCCGATGTAGTTAAATGTTTTTACATTCTAAGATATTTTATTGGGTGTTGTTTTAACAAAAAAATATGTTATTTGTTAGTCCTATACTGCTAAACTATGAGGATATTAATTTTTTGGGGGAGTTTTACTTTTAGGTTCTGAAAAATAAATTACCCAAAAAGTTTATGTTTTTAACTGTTATATTTATATTAAAAGTTGTTATTCTACATAATTTTTTCATTCTAATGTGATTATAACAAGATTCAACAGTCAAAAAATAATTCTACTGATAAAAACTCTTACATTTTGGTGATTGAAAACTTTTATTTTTGATATATTACTATTTGAACTTTTTATTTAATAAAGTTGATCTCTGACTATAAAATTGGTGATAGATTTTTATAATTTAACAAAGATAATTATATGTCTAACGTGTTATAACCTAAAAATTTATTAACAAAGATAATTATATGTCTAACGTGTTATAACCTAACAATTTATCACAATAGTTACATTATACACACAATATTCTTTTCACTATCCTTAAAACTCATTGAAAACTATAATACTTATTATACTCACAATATTCTCTTCACTATCGTTAAAACTCATTGAAAACTATAATACTTATTATACACACAATATTCTCTTCACTATCGTTAAAACTCATTGAAAACTATAATACTTATTATACACACAATATTCTCTTCACTATCGTTAAAACTCATTGAAAACTATAATACTTTGCACTTAAAAGTTCATGAACTAAAATTTCACAATAGTTATAGTTCAAGTACAAACAAAGCCACTTGTGATGAAATATAAATTTATGGATAAGAATTACTATTTTTTTTTCCTTCTAATCGATAAATAAATGTTTCATTTTAAAGTATTATTTTAAGGCCGAAAGGAGAGTATTGTATTTTTTTTTTATAAAAAATTAAGTGTAAGATGTAAACTCTTAAAGTTATGCCTTATAGCGAAGTATATTTTTTGTTCTTTTTTTTAGGGTGAAGTATATTTTTTGTTCAATTGAAAATAAAATGGCTCAATTCGGAAAAAAGAAGTGATGGTTCAGCAAAAAATAATAATAATAATAATCTCTCTTCACTTGACCGATTCGAGTTTAAAATTTGAGTTTTATTACAGTAAAAAATTTTCAGAAACAGTCACATCTAACTTTTTTACTGCAGTCAAAAACTCTCATATAAAATCGTATCTCAACTCGAATTACAAACTCGAATTAACGAAGTGAATGAGAAGTGCACACGTTACATATTATTAGTACAAAATATGAGTGAAGAAATTATTATGAATTTTCTTTAAAGTATATAAAAACCTTTATTTTTTTACGTTAGTATTTTACACGTGCAATATTTTTGTAATTTAGTTTTAGATTATAAATGCTCTCAGATGTAAAAAAAAAAAAAATTGCTGTAATTATCTCATGGAGTACATTTGGGGGCAGTGGAGCACTAAATGTTGTTGACCCAAAGGATAAAATTAAGTGAAGAAAGGCAAAATAATAATAATAAAAAGGGAAAATTTACATGAAGGAATACCCAATAATAATAAGACCTTCTACATCTGATTACATCTTCCTTTTCATTTAAAAAAATCAAAATTTACCCAAAATGAATCTGAACCATTAATCCATTGAACTTTTGATCTTTAACCTTTCACTTCATTCCAAACCAAACCCTAAATTAATCAAAACATTGAGCAGCTTCTGTAGCCGCCGGCCACCCTACCAGCGAAGCTCCGCCAACGCCGACGACGACGGACTTTGCCCCTCCTGACAACGGATTTCGTCTCCCGACGACGGACTTCGCCTTCTCATGGCCGCCATCGCGGACAGAATTCCGGCGGAGTTAGCCGCGGCGAGTCATGGGTTTTGCTACGGGGCCGATGATGAGTCGATTGGCACCGATTTTGATGGCGGATCTGTGAAACCCAAACGGCGAACTCCCTCCACCTCTAGCAATTCCCCTCCGTCCAAAGCCTTTGGCTCGTCAAAGCTTAACATCATCCAACGCTTTTTTTTTTTTATTACAAATTCAAGGATTATTATTCACTTATTCCAAAAGGAGGATTCAAAAAAATGAAAATAAAAGAGAAACAAACACTTTTAGAAAAGATTTATCAGAAAAATAAAGAAGAAAAATAAAGAAGGATGACAGATGAAATCGTTGTCCAAAGTCTGAATGATGGTCAATTGCATAATTGGGAGCTTTGCCGTATTATTTTCTACATCCCAATTCTCACATTTTAACACAACTCAAAACAATTCAAATTCAAATAAAATTTCAAAAGAAGTCAAAATAAGGCTCGTTATTTTGAGTGAAAAACTTAAAAAAAACGGCTCGAATTATAATTTTATTTGAGTTCATATTCTTTAAAGTTTAAATTCGAGTTTGGGATTAAAACTCGAGTTCAAGTTTTTCCTTCAACTCAAGTTCAGAAATTCGAACTCAAATTAATGAATAATATTTTTTCTATTCTAAAAAATGATATAATTTTTTTGTTTTAATTCTGATTGAGATGATTTTTTTTGTATGCGTTGACAACGAAAAAACGAATAAAACTCAACCCATATACTCTATTAAAATTTTTCATCAGCATTGAGTTTTTATTAAAATACTATCTAAATATAAATTCAAGTTTTGACTCATTCAAACACAAACTCAAAAAGATTCTTATCTCAAATCATAACTCAAATGTATACAACTAAACACAAACTCAAGTTATAAGTTCAATTTAACTCAAGAATTATACTTAAGTTAAACTCTAAAAGAAGAAGCTAAAAATCATTTATATTTGAGAATTCATTCAATTCAGATGACAATGATGTGCGGTGGACGAGCTACCGACGGCAAAGTACGGTGCGGCACTGTGGAGGCTGACCGCCGGCTATGTAGCGGAAGACATGGGTTCATTCTTTTTTTTTTTTTTAAGATTAAAGAATGTATACAGCAAAAAAAAAGAAAAGAAAAAAGAATGTGTTATAATCTGAATTGAATTGTGTGTGGAAGGTTTCATTAGACTTTGGTACTCCTTCATTTGTTTTCAATTTAAATCGTATGGATGTGAATAATTACCCTACCGGTAGGAGAAAAATACATCCCCTACCATAAAAGTTCCTTAATAATACAGATTACAGCAACAAAGAAGAAAAATAAAAATAAAAAAGAAGAAAATACTTACATTTATTATGTGAGAGAAAGTGAGACCTATCAAGCCCATAGAGGGACACGCAGAAGAAAAGTGTGGGCAAAAAGGCAAATTTGGCTTGGCTCCACTCTCTCCCCACTCTTCTCGCTCCTCCTGCCCTTTCTCTCTCTAGTTTCTCACTCCGGTCTCTCTCTCTCTCTCTCTCTTTCTCTCTCTCTCTCCCGAATCAAATGTAGAGAATCTATTCATTTCTCTACTTCCTAACCCATTTTCATCGCACGGTGAGTCCAATTCGTGTTTCTTACTCGCTTTTCGCTTGGTTTTCATTTCCAGCTGAAAAAATTTGGGGGAAAAAAAACTTGGGATCTTATTAGAAACGCTTTACAAAAATCCCATTTCGTTCTTTTCTTCATCTGGGCATCATAGCTTTTGATTCTTTGGCACTGAAAAGGGGTTTAATTTGACCTTTTTTTGTGTGAATTATTCAAAAAGATTGTCTTCTTTAATGGGAGTTGGGCTGATTAGGCAGATGAGCAAAGAACAACCACCTGAACCTCTTGATTTCTTCATTTGGACAGTTGAGGTAAGCAAATTTTTATCCCTCTTTTTTATTTTTTTTCCGTCTCCTTTTGATTTGGATCTTGATCTCGTTAGATATTTGTTTTTGTTATTGAAATTGAGGTATTGGGGTTGCTTTTTGGAAGTTTGACATGATAGTTAATTTTTGAAATATTTTATTGCCGGTACATGCATCTGATCATTTTTTTTTATTTTGGTTTTATATATACTTGGAAATTTGTACTTTATTTGATTTTGGATTTTGTATGTAAGCACTGAAACTATGGTATGTTTAGATTTTTTTTTTTTTTTTTTAATTTTGTGGACTTATTGAAAGGAGCAATTTTTTATACCGAAAATGATCACATAGTTGTAGGATTTAAGAGAACTCATTGAGCTTTATATCACCGTACAACAAGCTAGTACTTGGGATCAGTTTGTGAGGCTGAGAATTTAGTATAATTTCTTTTGTCGTTGAGCACTATTGAGGATTGCCCACTGTAGCACATCAACAGATGAAGTTGAACTGCGCAAGAATGCGTATGGGGACGTGTTCTGTACCACCATGCATATTTTATAGATGCTTCAAAACATCCTAGAATACCTGATTTGAGATGGCAAGGCGTTGGGTAATTTCTGATTCGTGTTCATCATGGATGCTAATGATTGTTCCACCTAGTTATTGGAGGTTATCAAGAAAACGTGCCTGAAGGTTTGGAGAGAAGAAGTTACTGTTGGTGACGGAGGAAGTTGGTATTACCTCTTTAATAGATAAAAATTTTATGTGTAGAAGGGTTATTCGGTTGAGCAGTGTGACAGCTGTGTTGGACGATGCTCAATTGTGGAAAAGAGATTCAAATCAGTCAAAAGGTGTTGTCACAAGAATGATATTTGTAAGCGGCATATAGTTAAAACGATGGAGTATTGTGGTTGCTCATGCTTGTGAAGTAGGGTTACTGCACCATGATGTTGGAGGGCATTGTTACTGGAGAATGAGTGCACCCTATTACTAAATTCATTTATTGTAGCACATGCTTTCTGCTGAAATAATTCTACTTAACCGTGATTTTCACCTTTTTTTTCTTTCAATCTTCCCTTCCCAATGCGCTTTGATTTACTGAATCTATATTTGCCCGATCTTTCATTTGAAGGATGTTATCATGACCATTGTCACAATGTTTTTGCTACTAGTCAAATGAGTGTGAAAATCATCGCATTAAACTTTTATACTCTGTCAAAAACAAAGGACTTGGCTCATGCTTCTTTTTTCTGTACAGGATGTTGGTTTGTGGTTGGAAGAGATTAATTTAGGCAATTACAGGCAGGTTTTTAAGGAAAATGGTGTCAATGGAGAATACTTGGAAGGCATGTCCATGTTTACTACCGAACAGATTCTTCGATTTATTAGACGATGCCACATGAAATGGGGAGATTTCATCACGCTATGTAAGGAGCTTAGAAGAATCAAAGGTATTCCTCACTCTCTCTATGACGTTTATCTGGGAAATAGGCTGTTTATGTGTGACTGGCTTATCTCATTCATTCCAGTACATAATGATTTCATTTATTACCTTTATTGGTATCATTTTGTTAATCTTGTTATCTGTAGCTGAGAAATTGATGTTCAAACTTTAGAGTCTTGTACGCCCAAGTTACATTTTTGTGTTTTCCCTTTGGTTTCAAATTCAAATTGGATGTGTATATGTATGCTGAAATGAGTTATATATCCAGTGGCTTGTTTAAAGGGGGAGCAAAAGGTTCGCAGGCCATGGTGGGCTCCCTCTTGCCTCTCCGTGGTCTTTGTTAAGGTGGCAAAGCGTAACAGACAATCGCGGGTTGTTTCCTTGAATTTGGAACCTTGAAGAACAATCTGCATAATATGTATGTATTTATAATTTTCTTTTCTTTTTCCTCTTTTTACGTAGAGAACAGAAAAATAGGAAATGACTTTTTGTCTTGAATCCGTCAATATCTCTGTTTGTTCTTCTTTGGAGAACTTTGTTGTTGTATTTTAAAAGCTCTGTGTATTTATTTCTTGGTGGTTTTGTTATTGTATGACTTTTTTACTTGAAAAAAGCATGAAACAATCGAGTTCTCATTGCGACGTACTTGAAACATGTTTATAAGTGATTGTAGCCCATCTTGTGGCAAGATGAAAATGGAACTTAACATTTCCTTTTTTCGCAACTCTCTAGATATTCTCGCACGATATTTTATGCTTCAATCATTTAGAATAACAACTTTGATATTTGACATATCCTGAATGTTAGCTAGTCCTTTGAAAACATAGAATCCGAACTTGTCGAAAATCTCTAGTTATTTGAAAGTCTCTCCCCTTTTCTTTTTTTTTTTCTTTTTTTTAATTTTCAAAATTATATTTAAGTGAAAATGTTTGACATGTTACCTTTTTCCCACCACCCCAAGTCCTGTTTTTCTGCTTGGTGGGCATAGTTGAATGGTTTGTCGTTTTCACATGTAGCAAGCACAGATGAAGTTTGGGTGGTGAAAGAGTTAAAAGTGCAGAGAGTATTAGGACATGTGGTTCTTGTGTGTTTTTGGACAATTCCACCCACATACAACCGATTAAGAGGTCCACATTTGAAACCACCACTGTCAGTTGGTACATTTGATTAGTTTTGTGGTTAGACAATGCCACATGGAAAACAAAAGATGGTTGGTTAACTAGAAAGTGGATGTTGAAAGTCATGTACGTATGGCCCTCATTTGATGTGAACAACCTCATTTGCTTTCTTTGCTCAGGGACCGTGTACCTCAACCTGAAAAAAATAAAAATAAAAATAAAAATAAAAAATAGGGCCTTTGCTTTTATGTCGGATTCAAATTTGATTTGCCAAGCAATTGGTGAATGAACCATGGCTTAATTCCATCACTACAACTTTCTTTGCTTTGGAATTCATTTTCTATAAAGATTTTGGTTACTCATGGGGGGGTGTAAACTGTAGTTTGCTTTTGGGATAGTGATGGTTTACCAGGAATGCTATTATCCAAAAGAGAATTTTAATTGATTGTTTTGGCTAACTCGTTAAGAATAAAGTGGATAAAACGACACGTAATCTATAGGATATGAATGGACTTCTTTGGGTTAACTACCAACTTTCAATGTGTGGTAAGTTGTCAGTTCAAAATTACGGGGTTAAATTGTAGTTGCATGTACAGTCTAATGATAAGTTTATTTCTGACTTTATAATTTTACACCTGAACTTGAGGCGTAGAATTCAAAACCTCGCACCTTCTGTTCAGAAAAGGAAAAAATTATTACATGGATAAATTTTAGAGTTCGAATTGTACCACTTCCATTTTTTTTTTGGAATTGTTTTCAGAGAAGAAAAAAAGAAGATAACAAAAGTATAATGGAATTCCGTCCTTTGGCCATATGTGATTATGTTCAGTCATAAAGGTTTTACAGGATTCCTCATCTGGGAGTGCTTTGGCAAAAAGAGAACTGTGTGAGAGATATATTGCAAATTTACAGACAGATATTTGTCAATAACTTTATGCATAAATGGCTTGCCTATATGAGGTAACCAATTATTGAATTGTGAGCATTGATTTATGACCCGCAGCAGTGGGGAAGTGGCGAAATATTATTCTATATTAAAAAAAATAAAAAAAATAAAAAATTGTAGCATTGTAGTTTTCAAGAACTACTAAATACATATAAAGAATTTGACAATGTGAAAGGAAAACTATTGATAGGGCTGTCTTGAAACGTTATATTGGTATAAAAAGAAAAAAAAAATGAAGAATTTACTCTTAAAAGTGTATAAGTCTAGACTTTTACTCTTTTACTCTTGATAAATACTATTTTGTTAGTGTAATTATTTAACTGAAAAAGTTATGAATCAAGAGTAAATAGTAAAAATTTTGACCACATGCACTTTTAAAAGGTATTTATCAAAATTACTCTAAAAAGAACTATTTGTTATGCATATTTTTTAATTTAATGTGATTTTGATTAGACTAATAAAGATACCCTACCATAAAAGGTATTTTTCATTTTTATACTTAAAATGATAAAAAAAATCATGCAATATTATAATTCACAGTTGACCATATTTAAGCTTTTAGATTTTAAATTTATGCTAACTTCTTGTCTTTCCTCAATCAACAATCAATTTTGACCACTTAAAAAGCTAAATGCCATTAATATATATATTTTTTATTTTTTGAAAAGGAAAGGAAACTTGTAAAATATTAGGATATTTTTCATAGTGAAAATTAACTTTTGACCGTAAATGAGTAAGTATTTATTATGAATTTGAAATGTGTAAATGTAATATAATTCAAGTATACGTTTTTTAACCTAAAAAAATACCATAAAAAGCTCCCATATATAAATTATAACACATTAGAATAGCTCATGAGTAAAAGGAGTAAAAAGTTGTATAAAAGATGTAGGTAGAAATAAAATTTAAAAAAAAAAAAAAAATTTAATGGGGGCATGTATGAAAAAATAAAGTTTTAGTGGGGGCGAAATTAAAAAATTTAATTTTTAAGGGGTCAAGTTTTATTTTTGAAAAAATCAGTGGGGGCGGCTGGCTGCCCCCACTCGTCCTTGAACAACTCCGCCTCTGACTCGCAGTTCCTACATTAACATGAAGACAATGAAAACATTCGAAGGAGTAGGTTAAACAAGAAAATCAAACTAGTAGGTTCCCCTAAGGCAAAAATCCAACCAAGATCTTTCAAAAGATAACATACCTACCAGTGTCGGACAGGGCTCCCAATCACACAGCTTGCATTTCTCATAAATCTAGGCACACACAAGCACAACTGTACTTTTAGTGGATTGGTGGGGACAACCATCTCAGGTAGGTGGTGTCTCTGTCTCTTGCTCGTTTGATTTACTAGTTCTTCTCAATAAAATAAGGGCAAAAAAAAAAAGGATCAATTTGACCAAGTGTTACTACAATTTGCTCATCTTTTTATTATTATTATTTTTTTATTATTCTCAGAAATCCTCTGCAAACTGGAGCCTTTTACCGAACCCTACAATCTTTGGAAGGCAGTAAACATAGACTTTTGTCACGTAGGTGCTCATGAGATAGTTCGAACCTCAGACCTTGTGGAAGCAAACCAAAGGCCGTACAATCCTAATTTGGTAATTATTTTGATCAATATCTTAATTTGCTCAGTAAGGCATCCAATTAAGGAGAGTGTTTCTTTTTAGAGATAAACCGGACTCAAAAAACCCAAGCTTTGTAGCTCAACAGAATCAATATATTTAAAACAACTTAGAGAATAAGGCCAAACAAGAAGGATGTAAACTCCATAGATTTACCTGAAGCTGAAAATCTTTCATGTCTACTCGTTTGTTTAGCAAGAAAGTTTGACAATGAAGAAATAGCAACAGGTTGCACAATAAAGACACTGCAGGCTAAAAAGAAAACATTGAGCACAAACCTCATTTTCCTTTTCAGCGTGTTACAATACTATTTGATGATTGCATTCAAAAGATATAAAATCCAGTAAGGTAGAAGAGTAAACTATTCTCTGTAACTTCACACATTTGGGCCAACAATATAAATAAATTTAACATCTTACAAGCTATTTTAAACAGAAAACATCCGACATTTGTTCTCAACGTTTACCCCGATCATGCAACCTCACAATTCCTCATTTTGGATCGCTAGCCCAATTGCCTCAGACTAAAGGGAGGGTTGAGCTGGAAGATCAATTTACAATTTTATAATTTACACGGACTACGGCAAAAAAGAACTCCAAATCACACAACGCCATCACATGTTCCCATAATTGTAAAATTGCATCGGACTGAGTGGTGTATAATACTAAAACCAATCCACTCAACAATCAACAAACTCTAGAATCCACTGGTGGAAGAAGTGGTACCTGTTTGAGAAGCACCTGTGGTTGCAGTACTTGTTTTGCTAATGATCCCCTTACCAAAGTACTCGGCAATCACAGAAAAACCATTTTTCGAACTCTTCACCTGCTGGAAGAAATGATCTTGATCTTTGGAGTTCTGTTCCAGGTTTCTTTTCATTTCTAGAACAGATCTGTACTCAGGAGCACATTCAGGACATTCCTTTTCATTATCTCCAAGGCAACGCTGATGGAACGAGTGCATACACATGAAGTGTACGGCAGGGAGGTCAAGGGTGAAAGTGCATGCAGTACACTTACTAAGCTGAAAGATTCTTGCATTTGTCCTAAGATCCTGGATTTCTTTCCTCATGGCCGTTGTGTCATCCTATACAATTTAAAAACATGTTAAGAATCTCCGCCTTCTTATTTGAATTAAACTTGGTAAAATATCTAGATGCTACCAAGAGATTAATACACACATATCCGCTGAATTATACAAGATCAATTATCATGGCAGATAGTTAGGATGTGAAAGTAAAAAACAATGTACATGGTCATTAAGGAATCTGCAACATTTAAGAATACGTCCTATTTCAACCAAAGGCTCCATAGTGATTCAAATAGTTAATGCTGAGATTATGATGATTTTATATATATAGGGAGAGAGAGGAGTGGGATTCTTTAGGCAAGGATTGATCTGGAACATCAATAGGAGAGAGTGAGCCTCGCGAAAGCTCACAATCATTCTGTATTGCTTAATTTCTTCCTCTAATTGAGTAATACAATTCCAAATTTTCCTCACTCGTACTAGATTCTATCAGATTACAGGTAAACTTTATCGTATTGCATCTTTAATTGCAAAGACTCTACCTGCACAGGTCAACACAAGACCTACAATCAAACTGATTCGTTTAATGTGCAGAACCAGCAAAAAAGCAATGCATGTCATAAATCAATAGCCTATTACTTTTTCTTTTTTTTTTTCCTGAAAATTAATCATTCACCGTCAGAGCTGCGGATAACAAACTAACTACCACTATCTCACCGTCAGAGCTATGGATAACAAACTACCACTATATAAAAATATATACATGTATGTATCTCTCTCTCTCTCTCTAAAAATTAATCTAACACCGTTGAGCTATGAAATACAAACATTGTGCACGCAGGTTAATTGAACTGCCTTGTTTTATTAATTGAATGGAAGTACACTTAAATAGACTAGGGTTTGAATACCGAGTCTATTATCTTCTCCTAGATTCATGGCAAAAAGATTTCTACTAGCTAATCTACTCTATTTGAATTTAAACTTTAACTGATAACTCCTAATCTATATAATCGGAAATAACAAACTAAATAAAAAACTATGTGACTTATTCAAACTCTCTCTAAAAGATCTTATCTGCTAACACTCCCCCTCAAGCTTGGCTGTAGATATCAATGAGCCAAAGCTTGCCTACAAAGTACTCGAACGTTGGTCCAGGAAGTCCTTTGGTGAGTATATCCGCAACCTGTTGGCCTATAGGAATGTACTCAATGCTAATAATTCCCTTCTCTAGTTTTTCAGTAATAAAGTATCTATCCACCTTCACATGTTTAGTTCTATCATGATGGACTGGGTCGTGTGCTATGCTGATTGTAGCCTTGTTATCACAGTAGAGCTGCATGGGAAACTCACAACTAATCTTCAACTCTTCTAGCAACCGTTTCAACCAAATTGCTTCGCAGATACGATGCACCATGGCTCTGTATTCAGCTTCAGCATTGCTTCTTGCTATTACAGACTACTTTTTACTGCGCCAAGTCACCAAATTCCCCCAGAGGCGTGTGCAATGTCCGGATGTTGATTTCCTATCTTCGATAGATCCGGCCCAATCTGCATCAGTGAAGATTTCCACCCTTATGTTTTCTTCTTTTCCAAAAAATAATCCTCTTCCCGGAGTCTTTTTGAGGTATCTCAATATTCGATAAATCGCTTCGAAGTGTCCTTGGCACGGTGAATGCATTCGTTGGCTTACCACGCTAATTGCAAAGGCGATGTCTGGTTGTGTATGCGAGAGGTATACTAGTTTTCCCACTAGCCGTTGATATCTTTCTCTATCAGCCATCTCTCCATCAATCGTTTTTGCCTTGCCTCCTTGTTCAATTGGAGTCTCTATCGGTTTGCACCCCAGCATACCCGTTTCTTGCAATAGGTCTAGTGTATACTTTCTTTGTGATATGGAGATTCCACTCTTGCTTCTTGCGACTTCCATTCCCAAGAAATATCTCAATTTCCCGAGAACTTTAACTTCAAACTCAATAGCCATCAACCTTTTAATTTTCTCCATTTCTTCAAAGTTGTCCAAAGTAAGTATTATATCATCTACGTATACTATTAGGACTGTGATTTTTCCATCTAATGAGTGCTTAACAAACAACGTGTGATCAGTTTGTCCTTGTGAGTATCTGTGGCTTTTAATCACCTTTGAAAATCTGTCGAACCATGCGCGCGGAGACAGTTTTAGTCCATATAGCGATTTTTTTAGCTTGCACACCATCTTGTTTCTCTTACCCTCTTCAAACCCGGGTGGTAGGCTCATATACACTTCTTCCTCCAATTCACTATTTAAGAAAGCATTCTTCACGTCGAGTTGAAACAAAGGCCAATCCAAATTTGCCGCTAGTGATAAGAGGACTCTTATTGTGTTAAACTTTGCAACAGGAGCAAATGTCTCAGCGTAATCGACTCCATAGGTTTGTGTGAAACCTTTTGCAACGAGCCGTGCTTTGAATCTTTCAATTGATCCATCCGGCTTGAATTTGACAGTGAATACCCATTTGCATCCGACCACACTCTTGCCTTGTGGTAGTTCAACCACACTCCATGTGTTATTTTTCTCGAGCGCTTGCATTTCTTCAAGTACTGCATTTTTCCATTCAGGAACAGCTAGAGCTTCTTCTTCCATTGACCTGGGAATATTGACACTAGACAGCTTTGTAGTGAAGGCACGGAAAAATAGAGACAGATTATCATACGACACAAATTTGGATATGGGATGTTGTGTACATGATCTAACACCTTTCCCATGGGCAATTGGTGTATCTAGTATTTTGAAAGTGTCTTCGGAATTACCTGGAGCTGAGGAAGTAGTTCCTAGCACTGGTTCGGATTATGAACAATGCATGGTGTTCATGAGGGGCCTGTTTCCTTGAGAATATTTTTTCCGAGAGTAAACACGTAGCACTTGTTGATTTGGCACACTGAGGTCTCTTCCTGTTCCTGTTTCACGAACCGGTACTTGTGTTTGCTGTTGCATATTTTCAGGTGGTGGTATGATGTCAGAAGAGGTGAGCTCGGATGTGGTGGGTGTAGTTGCAACTGTTTCAGTCTCGGGCAATGAGGTCACAGACATAGGTGGAGGTTCGGATATAGGTAGGGCAATGGTGTCCCAATCCTACACATGAGCTTCTTGATCATGATTCTCCCCCTGAAGCGAAGTGGGGGAATAATATGGCATGTCTTCAAAGAATGTGACATCACGGGAGATAAACATTTTCTTTTGCTTAGGGCAGTAACACCTGTACCCTTTTTAGGTTGGAGAATAGCCGAGAAAGATAGTCTTTATGGCTCGAGGTTTTGGTTCGGTGTTGGGTATAAATATGGACAAAGGTAGTGCAGCCAAACGTCTTGAGTGGAATGTTATTTAAGGTTTTACGATGTGGATAAGTTTTTGTGAGCTGGGATAATGGGGAATGGAATTTTAAGGTGCAGCTAGGTAGGCAATTTATGAGAAACGCAGTAGTTAAAATGGCATCTCCCCATAGGTATTTGGGGACATTCATTGTAAACATGAGTGCACGAGCGACTTCCAATAAGTGCATGTTTTTCCGTTCCGAGACTCCGTTTTGCTGCGGGGTATCAACACATGAACTTTGATGAATGATCCCTTGTTGTAGCAAGTACTCCCCCAAGATAGATTGAAAGTATTCTCTTCCATTGTCTGTTCTCAAGACACAAACCTTTTTCTGAAACTGGGTTTGGATCATGTTATTGAAATTTTGGAACACTTGGCAGGTTTCTGACTTTTCTCGAAGAAGGTATACCCAAGTTGTTCGTGTGTGATCATCAATAAATGTCACAAACCATTTTTTTCCATTTGTTGTGGTAACTCTTGATAGACCCCAGATATCACTATGAATTAAAGCAAATAGGCTAGAGGGTATATAAAATTTAGGAGAAAATGGTACCCGAGTGTGTTTTGCATATTGGCAAATGTCACAATGAAAAGAAACAGTACTTTTATTCTTGAATAAGGATGGTAACAAATGTTTCAAATATATAAAATTAGGGTGGCCAAGTCTATGATGCTACAACATTATTTCCCTATTACTAGAAACTGAAACTGATATAACTCCAGATGTAAATGCTTATTGACTCTCATTCTCTATGTCCTCGAGGTAGTAAAGCCCCTTATGAACTCTAGCACTGCCAATCGTCCTCTCCGATGATAGGTCCTGAAAATAACATGTAGAAGGGTGAAAAATGGCAGCACAGTTATTATCACGAGTGAGTTTACTTATGGACAACAAATTGCATCTTAAGGTAGGAACATGAAGAACTGACTCAAGTCTTAAGTCTTTGGATACTTTGATTGAACCTATTCCAGCAACAGAAGATAAGGATCCATCTGCAATTTTCACTTTAGCAGAACTATGACTAGGGGTATAAGAGAGAAAAAAATCAGAGACACTTGTCATGTGGTCGGAGGCACCAGAATCAATGATCCATGGTTCCTTAGAGTGAAGGGTAGACTTTAAGGATGAGTGAAAGTTACCAATATGGGCTACAGAACAGGATCTGAGACTTGGAGTTGACGAGGATGAGGCGGTGACTGGTTGAGGAGGCGATAGAGTTGCTCAATCTGTTCTTTGCTAAATGGAAGCGATTTCTGGTTTTCTGTTGCTGCTCCTTTGTCTTGGTTTGATTGAGTTTGAAGTGTTCGTCCTTCATTCTGTCTTCGGGGAACCCAATTTGCGGGTTTGCCATGAATTTTTCAGCATATGTCACGAGTATGTCCTTGTCGGTTACAATGGTCACACCACATTCGTTCTCCTCGCCGTGGGGTTCTAGACTCACTGTTGTTCCTTATTAGTTGTGAAGTATTTCTGGCTGCCAGAGCCGAGCCTTCTGTTGATGCTACACCGGATGATTCTTCTTCTAACAACATGATTTTCTGGCGATTTTCTTCACTATGAACCTCGGCAAAGGCTTCTTCAGTTATTGGGAATGGCACTCTACTTAAAACACGGCCCCTGACTTCGTTAAGATCCTGATTCAATCCAACAAGAAAATCGAATACCCGTTCTTTTTCAAGGGTCTGTCTCTGCTTCACATTGCACGTTGGACACACTGAATCTTCTTCAAGGAAAAGGTCCAGTTCTTGCCAATTGTCTTGCAGATCAGTGAAATACTAGGTAACCGATTTGGTTCCCTGTTTCATCTCCTTTAGTTTCGTGCGAATTTAGAAAACTTGTGAGGCATTGCCGAGATCGGAATATGTTCTTTTTGCAGTATCCCATACGTCTTTAGCAGTTGGAAGGAAGAGATATCGGCGGCTGATCATGGGCTCCATGGAGTTGATAAGCCATGCGTGTACAATCGAGTTTTCGGCAAACCACTTTTTGTATGTAGTATCGGTCAGTGCTGGAGGTTTAGCTTCACCAGTGATGTATTCAAATTTTTCCCTGCCGCAGATCACAATCTTTACTGACTGAGACCATTGAAGATAATTTTTTCCATTGAGTTTGTGAGCCGTAATCTGGAGCGAGTTATTGTCTCCACATTGAAACGCCGTGACGGACTGATCGGCGTGAGTTTTGTCGGGGTTTTCTGATTTGGAATCATCTCCACGTGAAGATCCCATCATGGCTGTTTTTGCCATTGAAATATTCAGAGTTCAAGGCTCTAATACCATGAACGCGGGTTACTTGAACTGCCGTGTTTTATTAATTGAATGAAAGTACACTTAAATAGACTAGGGTTTGAATACCGAGTCTATTATCTTCTCCTAGATTCACGGCAAAAAGATTTCTACTAGCTAATCTACTCTATTTGAATTTAAACTCTAACTGATAACTCCTAATCTATATAATCAGAAATAACAAACTAAATTAAAAACTATGTGACTTATTCAAACTCTCTCTAAAAGATCTTATCTGCTAACACATTGTTTAGATTTCCCTTGTTTATACTAACGCAGAAAGGGTTCAAGTACTCAATACATTTCATTTACTTCATCTGACCAAGTTCTATTTTTAGCTTACAGCCTGCTTTTTCTCCCCCTTCTTCCGTTCATTTAAAGAACCCAGGAGCGCATTCATTAATATTAGATATATAATTTTGACAATTTCAAGTCTACCGTGATAGTGATACCATGTATGATATTAATACATTATGTTCGTGAACAAAGAAAGTTGTTGTTCCTGGACCTTCCAAACAAGCCTTTTAAAGAAAGAATGTGAATGCCGAATAGTAGCCTATTCTGAAGGTATGAATTACAATTTACAACTACAATTGAAAGAGTAGGCACTGACCTGATACTTGTCAATAGCTCGTCGGTCCTCTTCAATCAGTTTTGACTCTTGTTCAAGTTTTCGAGCAATGTAATCCTTAATGACAGAGATTGTGAGACATGGATTTCTGGATAAAGTTTGAAGAACAATAATTGGAGGCAAGATGTCATCCCTCTCTATGTAGGTTAGTACTTCCTTCACTGCTTTAGAGCAATCTTCTCCTAGTTCACCAAAATATTTCAGCAGGTCTGCCCAAAGAGATGGGTCCCCTCCCTTACCCGAATCCCCAAGTCTCTTGCAGCATGCGATCAGTCCCTCGTGGTCATGAGCCTGCATGTAGCAAGCAATTACCTCTTTATACAGTTTCATCTTTTCATATAAATACAAAAGCCCATCTCTAAATGCATTCATTTCGCAGAGAATTATTGCAAGCCCGACATCATATAGGGGATGTTCCAGCTCTGGTGGCCAAGCATTCTTCAGCAATTGCAGTCCCTTCTTGTGTCTTTCCAAACAGTCCTTTTCCTTCGTTAAATCTTTGCCATCAGCAATTACTTTCCCATTGGACTCAGGTCTTGACTGCACAGGTACTCCCTCTCTTACCACAAGGTTTAGGTCAACTCCATTGTTTGCTTGTGATATAGATGGAAAGTCGAAATCCCTGGACAAATACAACTCCAAAAGTGTATTATGAATTTCTACTTGAGCAGGTGAGTCTTTCACCTTGTTAGTATACTTCTCAAGAAAATCCATTAGGGACTCTGGATGATGGATGAAAATGTTAAGAAAATCAACGGGAGATGGGAGCATAGACAAATATGTGACATTAGAGGCACCTTCCTTTGCTGATTCTCCATCTTCAGTGCAAAGTCTCATGAGTATCTCAATTGTCTCCACAGGCTTGTGCGCTATGAGAATCTTACCATACTCTTTTATGGTTACCCCAGCTTGACTTGGTTCAAGGCTTGAAATATACTCCAATGCTTCATCATATCTACCAAGATCTTCAAGCAAGATTTTCAAGTACAATTCATGCCTACCTGCCTTCTTAGCAACATACATTGCATGCTCGTGGTAATTGGCAGCACGACAGACCCTGATTGCAGTCTCCACATCAAACTTGTGTTCTCCAGCGCCATCCTCACTTTTTATGAAGACATTTAGCTTTTCAACATCTTTCAATTTTGTGTAACAGTTCAGTAGAAGAGTGGTATGATCCTTGGACGCTAGTCCCTTTTCATGTAATTTTTCCAAGTAATTTGTAAGGTTGTATATTCTTTGTGCATCTAAGAACTTCTGTATCACATAAGAAGGCTCAAGGTGGCCGATGGTATGGATATATTGAGCCATAGCCTCATCATAATCTTGTTTGCTGTATAAATGATCCCCATACTTCCTTAGTACCTCTGCAGTTGCTGCTGCATCAGCTTGCTGACTTTGTACAATGTTGATGGCTACAGTATAGAGGTTCTTCTTAAAGAGCATATCTAACTTGCTTTCCATATCCTTTTCCCCAATGCACAGAGCAGATTTGTCGGCCATAATGAGAATTATGTTCCCCCATTCACAAAGCATATGGGAGACTTCATTAACCACAAGACTATGAGCAATTAACCGATTCTTGAGGTCATAAACGTTGAATGTGTTCTTTCCATTTCTTTGATCAGCAATAACACACAAAAGGTAACCACGAAACCACCCTAAGAATTTTTTCTCTCCTTCAAAAGCCCAACACGGGCCACGGCCGTCAACGTCATAAAAGTATACAGCCTCAGGTCGACCAACAATCAACTCCTATTATAGGAAAACAATTTTAACTCTCAGCAATCTAAGATAATTAAAAGGAAAACAATAAACCCTATCAATCTAGAAATGACGATCCAACAGAGATGCATACCGATCGATCGCTCATTGCAACACTATTAACAACAGATCCGATCTCATCCAGGGTTTGCCGCTTTGCTGGTTGACTTTGCAAGCTGAACAAGTTCACTGAAGTTGGAGTCACAGCAAACAACTGAAGGGCTTGACCATCCACCCTGAATCCAAGACCTACGATAGAGGATTGGCTCTTATCAGAAGCATTATCCACCTGAAGCTTGAAACGGGTAATACGCTCTCTTGCAATGTCCCCTTTGATGCAATAAATGCAACCATTATCTAAGCCAATAGCGATTAGAAGTATCGGTGGGGCTTCTTCCAGGACTAAAAATGACGTAATCTGCAATAGCAAATCGTTGCAACTTCAACACTTATAATGATTAATAGATTCAAATTGACAAGTACATGGATAAGCTGAAAATAAGAACCAAATAAGGATATAGCGAAACCACCTTCGCTTTGGGGAACTGATTGGTGAATATGCGCAAGATTCCAATACAATCAGGACTAACTGAGCTCGAGCCCTCAGATTGCATCCTATCAAGGTCAAAAACCTTGAGGCACGTAGCGGATTGCTGGGGAGAAAGTTGTTCATCTTCTCCAACGGTCACCAGAAAGTTCCGTTGCTGATTTAACAAAAAGAAGAAAAACCTCACATCAACCAAGTGTAACTAAAAGAATTTCAGAATACTTCACCATCAAGACATAGATTAAATCCCATACTCAGTCTTTACTAAAGAAGATGACAATCTAGGAAAACTAGAGAAAAAAAAATAGCAGAAGAAAAAATTACATCAGCCAGTAGGACTAGAACAATTTCGGAAGAAATCACCATCTGGACAGAAATCAAACCTAACCTATTTCCGTCATCATTTGAAATGGTGTATACATTCAAAAAAAGAAAAAAAAAAGAGCTTCTTTAACTATATTTTCCAGAAATCAAACAGGACGAAGAGAAAATTTACATCAATTACTGCAACAAACTGATAATAGTTAACCATCTGGACAGAAATTCAACCAATAATCAAACTTTAATTAATGAATACAAATTTCTTCTTCACCTCCATTTTACATCAATCACTAAGATAATTTACGAATAATTCACCACCTAGACAAAACAAAAGGAAAATGCAGGTAGGGAAAATAGGGCAGTAAGCAGAATGAGCATGAAAAAATCGGCTCATTTTCTCCCTACATTTCCCAGCAACCAAACAGAAGGACCGGACAAAAACAAAAAAGATAATGGAACCTTGAGCTGCTGAAGGAAGAGGACAGATGAAGAGTGAGCATGGAAGGAGAAATTGAAGTTGAGGCCTCTGTCCAGGAGGCTGACGGCGCCGTTGTGGCATCCGACGACGACCTTCCCTCTGCCGCTGGAGCAGCACTCGATCTTCCCTTCGACTTCCTCGGGAATCGCGCACTTTCCCGCCAATTTCTCCTCGAAGAACTCGAACTTCCTCCACTGGTACATCGCCGGAATTCGATCGGTGAAATCTGATGTCGGAAATGATCGCGATTTGAATTTCACAGAGCGGAGGTTAGATCCGAACTAGGAAATTTCTTTCAATCTCTCTCTCTCTCTCTCTTTTTGCGAAATACGGTCTTTCGCCAGTTCTTGTATACGGGTCGGGTATGCTTTTTTTGGTTATGAAGACGGGTGAAGTCGTAAATTTCACACGTCGTCGTTCTGTAGAGTTTGCCTGTTTTAATGAAGAGCAAACAAATTTTTTTTCCCCCTTTTTTGAAGACTTCCTATTTTAAGGTTTTGATTAGCGATTTTTTCAAAAAAAAAAAAAAAAAAAAAACGAAAAGTAAAACTAAAATATATTCAAAAGTAATAGCAGCAATAATAGCAATGGTTATGTGTTAAAAACATTAAAGAATGCTCTTAAGAATACTTTACATTATCCAATTATGTAAGAAGATAATTTTAACAGGATTATCGTAATGTATTTTTAAATGTTAAATCTGTGAAAGTTTCTTAAACATTTTTATGTAAAACTGATAGAACTTGATACATGTTTAGAGATTGTTTGTTTTATGAGTTTAAACTCATAATTTTTTATTCTACTATAGTATTTTTTTCTCATAAAAAATTTAAATTTTAAAAGTTACGATAAATGATTTGAGCTCATAAACTAAATGTGTCCTTAATAATTTAAAATAGAACCTACAAATAGAATATTGTACAAAATTCTCTAATTAAAAAATAATTATTGAAAAAACTTATTTTTAGGAAGACTATTGAAAGGTTGGACTTCTTAGAATAGACGTACTCTTTAGAAAATGAGATTTTCTTTCTTTCTTTCTTTCTCTTGTTTTTCATTTTTTTTTTTCACTAGTATAGGTAAAATTCTGTGTAATATAGTATAACAGGTCATACCATTAAATTCAACGGTTTATACTTTTAAAGTTTTGATCTAACAGTTTTGATCTCATGCTTCTAGGACACCATTTATGTGACCTTAAATATTGTATATAAGTGTTATATGCGAAAGAATATTATTTAAAGATAATAATTAAAACGATGTTCGTAATGAATTTAATTAAAGTTTGAAATCTTTAATTAAAACATTACTAATACATGTCATTCCTATTTAGAATGGAATGGTGTTATCCGCACTGTTAATATGGCGAGATATTGAATGAATGTATTACGCATAATGAGATTGTGTGGAACCGAGACACATACACAATATGAATTTTTGATAATTTCCGTTAAGTATAGAAGTTTTAATTGAGTCTATCGATGGTTATATATAGAACGATCTTAATCTTGAGTTATTAGCATACTCCTATTTAAGGATTTGTGTCTTTTGATATACTCGGTATGGATTCTGAGATCTTGAATCTTATTCTTTGTATTTTGGAGACATAATGAAGTAGGTAGCCTGTAATGTTAATATACGAGATGTAATCCATTCTTTCTTGAGAAAGAAGTAGATAAATAATTCTCTTGAGGATTGATTCGGTACTTGGACTAGTAGGAGCTTCGATGCATGAATTTATTTTATGAATTACTGTTTATTAGAGAATCAATGATACTCAAGGATAAAGATGTAATTAGAAAGGTTAATGGATTTCACTTAGCTCTAATTATGATTTATTTATGAATGATTGATCTATATGTAATGGCTCTATCAAATGGACACATTACAGTTTGGAAGTAAATTACATATATAATTACGAGAGTGCAATTCCAAGTTTATAGTGGAGTAATTTTTAGAATTAATTGAATTAATTAATCAATTAATTAAAGAGTTTTAATTAATTATTAATTTTATTGGAGCTCAGAATTTTAAGTTCAAGAGTCCCCGCGTCGTCTTTACAATCCTACAAGCCACTAAAGGCAAAATGAAAATTTTAGAATTATAGAATTCTAAATAGAACACTCAAGAATAATTAATTGAGAATTAAATATAAATTAAATAATTTGATTATTTAAATTTGAATTTTGGAACACACATGTGGAGGAGTCCACATGGTGTACACTGACAACACTGTGAGAATCCCTATGAGATTTAGTTGTTTGCTCTCTAAATTATCTAATTGATTTATTTGATAAGTTGTTCAATTGAAATTTGAATTTGAGTCAAAATTGAAGTGTACGATAAAGGAGAATTTTTTCTCCTTCCCTACCTTTAATTTGCGCCAACCACAAGGGGAATATCCCAGTGGTGGCCGGGCCAATAGGATCAGAGAGAGAGTGGATTTTGTTTCCAAAATAAAATAGGAGTGTGAAATAATTATCAAACTTTATCTTAGAGATAAAGTTTAGACTTCTTCTGGGAGTCTGACTACTACTCTATAAATAGGAGATTGCAGAAAATTGGAGACACAATTTTTTGCTCTCCCTAGCATATAGTGGCCGGTTTTATAGAGTGAGGAAAAGGAAAATTTTCTCCTAAATTCCACGTCGTGCATGTGTTGGTGATCGTGAAAAACTTGAGTGTTTGAGTGCTAATTCCGTTTTGTTTCAGTTGTGCACACACAAACATCATCTTAGATTCAAAAAATTGACGAGGAAGATTCAAGTATTCTAAACAAACGTGGAGCAAGGAACGTTCGTGGTCAAAGAACTCAAGTTATCGACCTAATCATTCGCTAGGTAAATTTATTCATAAAGATTAATTTATTCATGCATAATTAATGTATTCTATAGAGTATCTCAAAGATTTATTAAAATTTTTGTTATACACGATCCGCTAGATACACGCTTCTGTATTGAAAATCATTTTCAAAACCAACATAAAGTGGCACCCAATTTATTTATTACCCACACAAAAGACTTTATAGAACAATATAGGCTCTTTACAAGAACACCACAAGGTTTTAAATAGGGTTATACATCGATCGGATTGGGCGAGATTTTTTGGCCGAGTCGATCTATTCCTGGTCAGAAAACTATGAGCTGCATACCCCGCTAGTCTCATAAACCAGCATAAAATCAGATGTCTTAGGGTCGGCTTGCCTCGCCTCGGGGTACTCAAATTAGGCCATCGATTCTTCTTCTACGACTCTAAAACATAAGCAAAAAACAACCCCATTTATGTTAAAAAGGAATGAGTTCTTCTCATGCAAAAACAATATGGGTTCTAACTTCCCAGCAATTCCTAAATCAGTGAGAGCTTGAGGCTCAGAAAGGGAGAAGAAAAGAGTCAAACTAAGAGATTGAAGGTCAGAAGGAGAGCAAGATGTTGAGACTAAGATCATGGAGTGAGATGCAGAGAGAGAAGGCAAAACTGGATAGAGGAGGGGCGGCATATGAAGAGACCTAAGGTTTCTTAGCTTTGTTTTTATACGAAGACATGCAACCCCATTAAAAGCAATATAATAGTGATATATGAAAATAATTTTATAACAAAACATTAGTTCGACCGAGGTCGGGGAAATACGGGTTGGGCTTCTTCAAATCTGCACCCTGGCTCGCACAATTCAGGGAAGCCATTTTAATAACCGAAGATTAAAGGGTTTTTGGCACAATTACTCCCGAACTTGTCGTGGTTTAACAAATTGTTCTAAACTTTTAATTTTGACAAGTTGCCCCTGAATTTGTAAATTTGTTTCAATCTATCTCATTTAACTAAATTTGTTCAAAATTTTTATTAGATTTAAGGGATTAAAAGTTAAAATATTGAAAGATTTATGGTACATCTTTTTTTTTTTTTTTTTTTGCTCTGAAATTTGTGTTACATCAGAATTGGAATGTTGAAATTTTTGGCTGAACGTGCTTTTCTGACATTAGTTTAACATAATCGTCATCGAAATGAGACATATTGCAACAAATTTACAAGTTGAGAGGGCAACTTGCCAAAATTAAAAGTTTAGGGGGCAATTTACTAATTTACGACAAGTTTAGGAGGAAAATGTTCTAAAAATCCAAGATTAAAATAAAAACTTGAAATTTGATTTTCTCAGGGTGATTGAGTTTATGTACAACCCTAGTTTTAAGCTTGGATTGACTTATACTAGGGTAGATAAACGTTTGTAGAAATTGCCCCAGCCACGTCATCACCAGTATTCGCCTAAGAAACCGACTAGTATCCAGATGCGATAGTGGTATCTGGCCGAGATACCCACCGGTAACAACCGATTTTGGCAGCAGTCCGACTATCATAGTGGCCGGAATACTTCAAATTTTAGAAAAACACAAAAATCCCTCTACCATCGACTGGTATTCATGTGGACACTAACCAGTATCTTGGTCAATATCCACTAATAGACCTCTGTTTTAAGAGTTATTGCAGTCATCGTCTCAACCGGAATATAAAAAAAATACAAAAAACACTAGAACACAAAGAATAAAATAACTCCATAGAAACCACAAATCGTCAAAGAATCAAAGAAAAGTCAATCTTCGATCAACGCAAAGAAAACTTTTTGTTGCCAGAGAACGGCGACGGGAGATCTCCTTCGTACGACTGCGACTAGAGCGTGCAGATTTGGAGATCTCCTTCCCAAGGGATCTAGAACGTGGTTGTAGATTCGAAGGTGCAGTGTTGTAGATGTCCTCTACGGTGGCAAAAGGACTCACCGATCTCTTCGACTCGTGCGAAACGACGCTCAACTGAAGAGCTCCGACCACATTTGACACGGGGGATCTTCACCCACGAAGAAGGTGAAGGCAGCATGCAGGGTTAATGCGCCGATTGGAGAAGATAAGAGGAGAGAGAAAAGAGCCGCGAAGAAAGAGAAAAATGAGAGAGGAAAAAAAAGGAAAAACCTAACCCTAATCAGATTGAGGGTTTCTAGTTTTTTTAATCAAATATTTGTTCTGACACATGGCATAAAACTGAATGTTTAAGCAGTCATGGTAAAACTCAATCTGCATTTAAAAGTCATGGCACATTCCCTAAATAGCCCGAACAGTATCCACATGATGGATGACTCTTTCATAAATAATGTTATTCGGCCCAATTTAGTTCAACAGTATTGAACCTAGCAACTCATCCCACCAAAAAAAAATGAAATTGTTACGTGGGTTAATGAGACATATGGCTTAATTATCCTTTCGGAATTAAAATATGGTTGCAATTTGTGACTATTTTACATGACTTAATGTACATGTATGATGACATTATTGACCTTAATGATGATATTGTTTATTTGAATTTATTATATAAATCAATTTTAAAGATAATATATAGGAAATATGGTAGATATTTTATCTCACAATATAAGCGATCATTAACCTTCTTTAAATGAATCAAATCCCTAAAATTATAGCATTTCTTACTCAATATCAAATATGTAAGTATTGAAAAAGCACGATTTAAAAACTTCCCTTTCTCAGAGTCATTAACATACTAGCAATATATATATATATATATATACACACACACTAGCAACATAATTAAGATACTTGGTAGGATTATAATTAAATATATTTGGGAACAAAGGTGATAATTGCATATGTATATATAGAAAATTCAACTATGAGAAAAATATAAAAATTAGTCACCAAAACTAAATATAGGATAAAATCAACTAAAGGGATATTTTTAGATTGTCAATAAACACAATTCAAAAATTAAACCATATAGGTGATACGAGTCTTGGGCCCGCACATTGCTGCGAAGGGCACTTTTAGATGTTTTTAATATAGAGGTACATCAATGAAAATATAAACCAGAGTGTGGTGCCAAGTCCGGGAAAATACAATTAAATAAATAAGTAAATAGAGAGATTAACAAATGAGAAATGAAAAGGAACAAAACAATTGTAATGGGAGGAAAAAGAAGGAAGAAAAGCAGAAAGCAAGAATGAAATAAAGAGCACGACACACAGAAGGCAGCGGAAAAGGGCCAAAAGTTATGTCTAATGAAAGATGAACATGGTAATGTTTTTATTTAGTAATGATGGGTTAGATAATGAATATTCTTGAGTGATAAAAAGGTAAACATAAGTATTTACATTTTTTTTATGACTACTTATTAAGGGCAACTGCACAAAAATGCAAATGGCAATAAGACACCGAATTTATCACACAAATTATAAATTGTATGTCATAGAAAGTGAATAACCAGAGCAAAGTATAGAGTTGTCCAAAAGCCACCATGTGAGGTAAAGGGGGGAGGAAAAAAGAATGGATTTATTATAAGTATAAAATAGCAACAAAATAAGAACAAACTGTAAAAACCAGAGCATGCAGAAAAGGAGGAAAAAAAAGGAGTAGAGAGAGTATAAAATATAGGAAAACAAAAGGGAAGCAGAAGCTAATACTGCATTTGCATTAAATGCCTACTTATTTAAATCCAAGGGAAAAAGAAGGCAAAAGAATTCATAGGCAGAAAAATGTAACCACAGGCCGAAGTTTAAAAACACCAAGAATTTCCCAATGTCAGTAACAAAACAGTGCAACCACAGCCAAAACATTAAGAGGACAAAGAGCCTTATAGTGAGGAGCGAAAATGAGTAGGGAAATTAGTGAGGAGCAAAAAGGAGTAGGAAAAGAGAGCAAATCCGTTCTCCCACTATCCGATCCACAGTGGTTCAAACTGGAGTCAATGCTGGGAAATTCAAGTATGATAGTCCAGTTTTAAAAGCGGGAAAAAATAAAGAGAGAGGCAAGAGAAAAGTAGGAGGGGCTAGAAATAAGTAAAAAATAGAGTTAAAGAGCAGGGGCAAATTAAAATAGCATAAGAAAATTTAAAATAAGGAATGAAAAGGGAAATATAATACATCTGTAAATAGCTTTTAACTCAAATGGTGGAGCCAAAAAAGTAAAAGCAGTAAATTAAGCAAAAGGAAGAAAAAGGAGAGAGCGAAAAATGTTCACTAAGAAAATACTGATAAATCTGGAATTGAAATGAATGAAGTAGTCTCACGACAATTTTTGGACAAATCATTCAATGCTCAATGGATTAAAATTATTCATGCTCATCATCACCATAAAAAAAGGGAGGAAAGAGCATAACAGATAAAAAGGGGCAAGTAAAAATAAAATATCTGAGGTGTAAGTATCCATCTAAGCATATGACAAAAAAATGAGCAACTTCGGACCTAATAACTAAAGACCATATACAAGTTGTACAGAGAGGAAGAAAAGAATGGAATAACAATATGTTAATAACAGGGATCAACAATAAAAAGAAATTTTTGTTGATTTACTATAAAGGGAAATTTGTTACCATATTTTTAGAGCAGCAAGGTTCATTCATAAAATAACAAAGTTATACATCAACAGAAACAGCAGAAGAAAGGCGACATATTAATGGCAACACAGGAAGGCAATATACTGGAGAGTATTAAAAACATTAAAAGATTACAGGTAAAATTTATTAAGAATACTTGACACGCTATAACGATGCTTTCAGTATAAGATATGGACCAATCAGGGGCCAATATGTTGGTTTCCGAATCGAATTCGGATGCAAAAATATGGGGATAGCAGATCAAGTATAAAAAAATTTTCACAAAACTTTTGAGATACTCTATAGATTATATTAATTTATGCACGAATAAATTAATCATATTAATTTATTTATTAAGAACTCAATTAGGGAAAATACTTGGAGGCCGATTAGGATGATAACGTGAGTTATTTGATCTCGAACAATCCTTGCTCCACAGCCTTGCGTTTAAAAAACAAAAGTCTTCCACGTCAATTCTTTGAATCTACGTAGATGTGTGTGTGGGCACACTTGAGACAAAAAATGGGTTGGAATAAACACATGCATGATGTGGAATTTTTGAGAGAAAAATTTTCTTTCTCACTCTACTAGGGAATTTCGGCTACCCTCAGAAAATTAGGTCAAAAATTGTCAAGCGCAATTTTCTATTATTCTTTTATTTATAGAGTATAAGTCAAAACTTCTAGAAGGAATCAAATCTCTATTTCTAAGATAAAGCTTGTTAATTATCTCCTATTTGAATTTTAGAACAAAATCTCCTCTTCCTTATCCTCAATGTGGCCGGCCAACCTAGGTGATCTTATCCCTGTGGTAGGCGCCAAATACAGATAGGGAAGGAAGAGAAAATCATCATTTATCCTATAGTCTAATTTCAATTCAAATTCAAATTCTAATTTAAGTCAAACTTAAATTAATTTGAATTCTGAATTGAACAACTTATCAAATAAGTTTAAAAGGATAAATTTAAATTATGTTCACAATTCAAATTTAAATTTAAATAATCACATTATTTAAATAATAATTAATTCTCAATTAATTATTTTCGAGTGTTTAATTTTAGAATTCCGTAATTCTAAAATTCTCAATTTGCCCTTTGTGTCTAGTAGAATTACAAAGACGACGCGGAGACTAATGGACCTATAATCCCGAGCTCTAATAAAATTAATAATTAATTAAACACTTTAATTAATTAATTAATTCTATTAATTCCAATAGTTACTCCACTATAAACTTGGAATTGCACTCTCAAAATTATAGACATAAATTACTTCTAAACTGTGAAGTGTCCATTTGATATAGTCACTGCATATAGATCAATCCTCCATAAATAATTCATAATTAGAGCTAGGTAGTATCCGTTAATCTCTCTAATTATATCTTCATCCTTGAGTACCATTGATTCTCTAATGGATAGTGATTCATAAAACACATTCATAAACCAAAGCGCTCTTACTAATCCAAGTACCGAATCAACACTCAAGAGAATTATTTATCTGCTTCTTTCTTAAGAAGGAATGGATTCCATCTTGTATGATAACATTCCCGGCTACCTATTTTATCATTTCTCCAAAGTACAAGGAATAGGATTTAGGGTCTCAGAATCCGTATCGAGTAAATCAAAAGACACAAATGTATAAATAGGAGTTTGTTAAGAACTCAGGATTAAGATCATTCTATATATGACAATCGGTAGACTCAATTAGAATTTCTATACTTAACGAAAATTACTAGAAATTCATATTGTGTCTTTGTCTTTGTTCCACATAATCTCATTATGTGTAATACACTCATTCAATATCACACCATATCAAGAGTGTTGATAACACCACTCCATCCTAAATGGGAATGACATGTATTAGTAATGTTCTAATTAAAGATTCTGAACTTTAATTAGATTTATTACAAACATCACCTTTTGATTATTATCCTTAAACATTATCCTCTCGTATATAACACTTATATACAATGTTTAAGATTGCATAAATAATCACAGAATTTTCATTTGATATTCATAAATATATGCACATAAAATGATGAATAAACTCTTTTATTAAATAAATAATAAATATCCTATTACATCTCATGCTTCTAGGACACCATTCTCAATAATCTCCCACTTGTCCTAAAGCAGGTGTGTCATGTCTCTAATCCTAAATCTATCTAAGTGCCGATCAAATACATTCAATGGCAATGTCTTCGTGAACGGGTCAGCAAGGTTGTTTTCTGATGCGATTTTGACAATCGGTAGACTCAATCCGTACCGAGTAAATCAAAAGACACAAATGTATAAATAGGAGTTTGTTAAGAACTCAGGATTAAGATCATTCTATATATGACAATCGGTAGACTCAATTAGAATTTCTATACTTAACGAAAATTACTAGAAATTCATATTGTGTCTTTGTCCTTGTTCCACATAATCTCATTATGTGTAATACACTCATTCAATATCACATCATATTAAGAGTGTTGATAACACCACTCCATCCTAAATGGGAATGACATGTATTAGTAATGTTCTAATTAAAGATTCTGAACTTTAATTAGATTTATTACAAACATCACCTTTTGATTATTATCCTTAAACATTATCCTCTCGTATATAACACTTATATACAATGTTTAAGATTGCATAAATAATCACAGAATTTTTATTTGATATTCATAAATATATGCACATAAAATGATGAATAAACTCTTTTATTAAATAAATAATAAATATCCTATTACATCTCATGCTTCTAGGACACCATTCTCAATAATCTCCCACTTGTCCTAAAGCAGGTGTGTCATGTCTCTAATCCTAAATCCATCTAAGTGCCGATCAAATACATTCAATGGCAATGTCTTCGTGAACGGGTCAGCAAGGTTGTTTTCTGATGCGATTTTCAGAACCGCTACATTGCCTCTATCCACAATGTCTCTGATCATGTGATATTTCTTTTCTATATGTTTCGCACTCTTATAGCTTCTAGGTCCTTTTGAATTAGCCACCGCTCCAAGTTATCATAGTAAAGCTTAATTGGCTTATCCATATATGGAATAACTTCCAGATTAGTTAAGAATTTCCTGAGCCATTTAGCTTCCTTTGCGGCTTCACAAGCTACAACATATTCAGCTTCCATGGTAGAGTCAGCAACACACTTTTACTTTACACTTCTCCATACCACAGCTCCTCTATTAAGAGTGAACACAGCTCTAGATGTCGACCGTCGACTATCTCTATCCGATTGGAAATCAGAATCCGTGTATCCGGTGAGAGACAGATCTTCTCCGGAATATACCAACTGTTGGTTGCTGAATCGAAATCGGCTGCGGAAGCGTGGGAAAAAAACGGATCGTGTATAACAAAAATTTCATAAAAACTTTTGAGATACTCTATAGATTATATTAATTTATGCACGAATAAATTAATCGCATTAATTTACATCAAGAACTCAATCCGGAAAAATACCTGGAAGCCGACTCGGATGATAACTTGAGTTCTTTGACCACGAACAGTCCTTGCTCCAAGTTTTGTGTTTAGAATACCAAAGTCTTCCACGTTAATTCCTTGATTCCACGTAGATGTGTGTGTGGACACACGTGAGACAAAACATGTTTCTTAAACACTCGAATTTCCACAAACACCAACGCATGCACGATGTGAAATTTTTTGGGAGAAAAAATTTTCCTCTATTTTTTCCTTTGAGAAAATTCGACCACCAACTCTTAGGGCAGAAAAATTGTTCAAAAATTGTGTCCACAATTTTCTATCATTCTCATATTTAAAGAGTAGAAGTCAAACTTCAAAACAGAATCAAATCCCTATCTCCAATTTGAATTTGGAACAAAAAATCCCTTCCCATTATCTCCTTTAGTGGCCGGCCATGATAGAGATTTTCTCCCTTGTGTGTGGCGCCAAAAACAGATAGGGAAGGAAGAGAAATCATCATTTATCCAGTAGTCCAATTTTAATTCAAATTCAAATTCGAATTTAAGTCAAACTTAAATTAATTTGAATTCTAAATTGAACAACTTATCAAATAAGTTTAAATGGATAAATCTAGATGTGTTCAAATTCAAATTTAAATAATCACATTATTTAAATAATAATCAATTCTCAATTAATTATTTTCGAGTATTTAATTTATAGAATTCCTTAATTCTAAAATTTCCCATTTTACCCTCTGTGTCTGGTAGAATTACTAGGACGACGCGGGGACTAATGGACCTATAATCCCGAGCTCCAATAAAATTAATAAT
>NW_010368056.1:93056-94914 GCF_000414095.1 Morus notabilis | reverse complement strand
AAAATTCCCATTTTGCCCTTTGTGTCTGGTAGAATTACAAGGACGACGCGGGGACTTATGGACCTATAATCCCGAGCTCCAATAAAATTAATAATTAATTAAACACTTTAATTAATTAATTAATTCTATTAATTCCAATAGTTACTCCACTATAAACTTAAAATTGAACTCTCGAAATTATAGACATTAATTACTTCTAAACTGCGAAGTGTCCATTTGATATAGTCATTACATAAAGATCAATCCTCCATAAATAATTCATAATTAGAGTCAGGTAGAATCCGTTAATCTCTCTAATTATATCTTCATCCTTGAGTACCATTAATTCTCTAATGAATAGTGATTCATAAAACACATTCATGAACCAGAGCGCTCTTTACTAATCCAAGATTCTGAACTTTAATTAGATTTATTACGAACATCACCTTTTAATTATTATCCTTAAACATTATCCTCTCGTATACAACACTTATATACAATGTTTAAGGTTACATTAATAATCACGTAATTTTCATTTAATATTCATAAAATATTCATAAATATATGCACATAAAATGATGAATAAACTCTTTTATTAAATAAATAATAAATGTCATATTACATATTATGCTTCTAAGGCACCATTCCCAACACAACACATGTAGTCAAAGATAGAAGGATGAAAAAGTAAAGCATTAAATGATCGACAATAGGTTCAACCAGTAAAGGAGGACACGTAAGATACAAAGGGGGGAATGTCAAGTGAAAATACAAAGCAGTAAATGATGGACAACAAACTGGCCCGTTTGGTTTGTTAATTCAAGTTTTTAATTCGAGTTGAGATGTGATGTTGTGTGAGAACTTTTTACTGTAACAAAAAAGTTAGATGTGACTGTTTCTAAGAGCTTTTTACTGTAGCAAAATTCAAATTCTAAACTCGAATCAGCAAAAAAAATGGGGACAAAAATACCAGTAACAAATTGATGTAGAACAATAGCATATATAAGCAAGGAACGAAGAAGCTAAAATGAATAGTTAGCAGCCTCTCATGACATAACACGCGGTAAAGTATTGTCGGTTAACAAAAGCTGAGAAATGAAAACTTCTATATTAACTGATAACAATGATAATATTATATTTACAATAGAAGAAGGAAAAAAAACCTAAAAAGAGACAGGCAACATAATTCCAACTCCAAGAATAATTATCTCACAGAGAAAAAAAAAAGAAACGGTAGGAGGAAAATGGGGGGAATTTTTTCCCGTAAAATTCTAAACCATTTCAGAGAATCAAGGAAGGAAAAATCACCTATGCATTTAACACATTTGCTGCAAAATATGTACAAATTATGTGCTGGCAATACAGATCAGCAATAGTAACACCTCAGCTCAGCAATTTAATAAATGAAAAGCCAAAAAATCATAACTTACATACATGCGGCAACCAACCAGGGGTGAAGAGAAAAAAATCCGACAAGAAAAAATTGGATGAAATCAGAAAAGGTAGAACAATAATTGAATAAATGAGAGGCAAGGAAATGAAGATTTACACATGTGGCATGCACTGAGGAAGGGAAATAAGCAAATCCTGCACAAAAAAATATATGAAATCAGAGAACAAATTGTTTTTTGAAAAATATCATTACAAAATCGAACCTATTACTCAACACGAAATTACAATGCATACAATCTGATGAATCCCAAAAAATTTATACCAAAGAGCGAAAGAAAGGCAAAAAAATATATGAAATCAGAGAACAAATTGTTTTTTGAAAAATATCATTACAAAATCGAACCTATTACTCAACACGAAATTACAATGCATACAATCTGATGAATCCCAAAAAATTTATACCAAAGAGCGAAAGAAAGGCAAAAAA